>NC_134105.1:125682500-125884960 GCF_040939455.1 Microcebus murinus | reverse complement strand
TTGACCCCAGCCAGGGGCCGCCCTCCCCCACAACCCCTTTCAGCTGTGCCCCCCGCCCTGTGGGTGGGCGGCCGCCTCTTCCCCCGGGTCAGGGCTGGGGCACAGCGCATGGGGGAGGGGAGCCAGTGTATGGGGCGTCTCTCTCTCTCGGGATGTGTCCCATGGGTGGGGTGGGGTGGGGTGGCTTGGTCTGTGGGGCGCTGAAGAAATCAGTCCCCTCCATCTCCTACCTCTGGAAAACGCCCAAGCCCTTGGGGAACTGCCCGCACCGCTACCGTGGGGGCCGGGACCCTCCTCTGTGTCCTCCTGTGGCCCAGTCCAAGGGGCCTAGGCCTGGCCGGGGCTGCATTGGACCCCAACCACCCTGGCGTGTGGACTCGCCAAAAATCGGCGATTAGATATTGGATTCCAGCTTCATTGAGGTCATTTCACTAATGAGTGCACCGGAAAGAGTTTCCTAATCCATCTGTGAGGGTGGCAACTGAAAGAGAATTTTTTTTTTTTTTTTGAGACAGAGTCTCGCTTTGTTGCCTAGGCTAGAGTGAGTGCCGTGGCGTTAGCCTAGCTCACAGCAACCTCAAACTCCTGGGCTCAAGCAATCCTTCTGCCTCAGCCTCCCAAGTAGCTGGGACTACAGGCATGCGCCACCATGCCTGGCTCATTTTCCTATATATATTAGTTGGCCAATTAATTTCTTTCTATTTACAGTAGAGACCGGGTCTGGCTCTTGCTCAGGCTGGTTTCGAACTCCTGACCTCGAGCAATCCGCCCGCCTCGGCCTCCCAGAGAGCTAGGATTACAGGCTTGAGCCACCGCGCCCGCCCGGCCTGCAAGAGAATTTGAAAGCTGACAGAATAGGCGAGGAAAGGCATAGGAGATTTCCACACCCAGTAAGGAAGCCTTTCCCGAAATGGAAGAAAGAAAGGAGCAAACAGAGACACCGGTAGCCCGCCCGGATGAGAGTCTGCCCCTGAGAGAAAGTACCCTGACCAGGTTCACCCGTGGGTGGGTCGCGAGCTAGCGGCATTCAGAAGAGCGAGGCCCGCAGTCTGTGCAGAAGACACCTGCACTCGGGTGTGTGTGGCGGCACAATTCACAAGCAGCTCCAGATGTTAAACCAAGGAGAAGCCAGGGAGTTCCCAACGCCCCAGGTGTCCTCAGCCCACGACTGGCTGCTGTGGGAATGCGAAGCCCGGCTCCTTGTCTCAGAGCGAACAACCAGGAGGTGTGATGTCCACCCCGGGGTTCCCAGGAGGATCAGGCTGAAGCTGAGACTTGGCCTGAAAGTGTCCCCTCGCATGGCCACCCCCTTCCCCTTCCTGCTCCTCTACTCCTGGTGCCCCTCCATCCAGAGGCCAGACCTTAAAGAGTCACCCGCAAGAGAATCCTGGTCCCAAAGGAGCCTTCTGGGGGACCCGTGCTGAGAGAGGTTGTGGGCATGGCCCGCTGGGACTCTGCCCGACCCAGGGCTGAGAGATGCAACCTCCCAGCTCTGGGTCCCTGCAGGAAGTGTTGGCAAGCACAGGGCCAGTCCTCCAAAGGCCCAGGTGCAGGGAGCCCAGGCCAAGCAGCCCGTGGAAGAAGCCACATGCCGTGCCACCCCGGGAACACGACTGCAGGTCACGGCCCCCCCCCTCCTCCTCCTCCTCCTCCTCCTCCTCCTGCCCCCCCCCCGGACATGGTGCAGGGATCAGAGACACCTCAGACACTTGCTACCCAAAGTGCAAAGGGCATCAGTTGCTCCTCCAAACCCCCCCCCTGCCCAGCAGACCGCGTTGTCCAGCCAGCCCCCGGGCCTCCCTGGGGTGCCCAGCACAAAAGTGCAGACACCCACCGGACCCTCAATCTCAGTTTTCGGATGTTTTTGCCACTCTAAGGACCCGCAGGCCAGCTGGGCCTTCTGGCAGGACAGAGAGCCCCGGAATCCGACGTGGAGAGCTGGGTGTACGTCCCCATGAGGAGGCGGTCCCCACCTCTGCGGCTCTCCCCTTGCGGGGAGGGGAGTGGCAGCCGCGGGGCCTCAGAGAAGACACCAGGCTGGGCCCCCGCGGCACAGCGGGAGCACGTCCCCCGCAGGCCGCTTAGCGAGGGCGGCAGGCGGACGGTTGGGTTGCGCGAGACCCTGCGGCCGCCCTGCTACCGGGTTCCTGGGAGGGCGTCCTGGAACCAGCGTCCACACCAAGCCCTTGGAAGGCCCAGGCGACGGAGGAGCCCCGTCAGCGAGGGGCCGAGGACGGTGACAGGTGACAGGTGACAGGCCGGGCGGGAAGGAGTCAGTCAGGCAGGGGCCGAGGAGGAGACGGGCTGGGTAAGGGTTAGGGTTAGAGTCAGGGCACAAGTCACAATCGCAAAGACCTGGAAGCGACCCGAGTGCCCATCGACCCACGAGTGCGTAAATAAAATGTGGCGCGTGGACACCACGGAGTGCTATTCGGCTATGAGGAACAGCGGTGAGAGGGCACCTCTCGTGGTTCTCCTGGCCAGAGCTGGAACCCGTTCCAGTAAGCCAAGTATCCCAAGAATGGACACACGAGCACCACGTGCTCGCGCTCACCAGCAAATTGGTACGAACCGATGGACACCTAAGTGGACACAGAGGACTCACCTTCATCGGGTGGGTGTCGGGCGGGCGTGGGGAGGGGATGGGCATACACATCCATTAGGAATGGGGTGGGTGCGCACCCAATGGGGGATGGGCGCACTTGAAGCCTTGACCCGAGGGGGGAGGCGGGGAGGGGGCGATGTACCCGACCTTAACATTGGTGCCCCCACAATACGCTGGAACCACATGAGAGGTAAATGAATAAGAACACAGGGGGGAGGGGGGCACGGGCAACACATGTCACCTGAATACTTGGACTCCCATCATCTGCTTGAAGAGAGAGAGAAAAGAAAATGCACTAATAGAGATAAGAGACACTTTTTAAAAATAATGAATCCGAAGAGAAAAGTCAAAGGAGGCCTGTGGAGCAGGTCTGGGTGTGACTCCGGATGCCCCAACATCAGGTGCCACCACCAAAGATTCCTACGTGTAGCCCATAGAACCCCAAAAGCAACGGGACGAGTTCTGGTCACATACTCCCTCAAAATGACGTCCTGGCCTTCTTCTGCAACTCCCTCCCCTCTCAGCCTCTCAAGGTTTCCTCCAGCGTGTCGGCTCCCACAGAGCAGACTTTTGGTCTGAGACCTGACAGTCCAGATGCCACGCATGCTGCCGCGTGGCGGCGGTGTCGCGGCTCGGGACAAGAGGAGGCCCCACGGTGCGGGCTGGGGCGCCAGGCACCGCGGCGGGCGCTGAGGGTGGGGGGTGACCCCCAGCCCGGGCCTCCGCGGCGCTCCCAGAAAGGGGACAGAACAAGAGGCCAAAAAAAAAAGAAGAAGCCTACGGCACCCGGTATTCCCAGGCCCGACCCTGCTTAGCTTCCGAGATCAGACGAGATGGGGCGCGTTCGGGGTGGTGTGGCCGTAGACGGCGGAGGGCGCCCCTGCCCCGCTCAAGAAGCCGAGCCTCTCTGCGCTTCCCCGCCGCCGCCTCCTCCCGCCCCAGGCCCCGCGGGGGCCGGGCCTGTTGAGTTTGCCGGCCGGGTCCGGCGGGCTCCGAGGGACGGGGGTGATGGGCGGGGCGGGGCGGGGCGGGCATGGAGGGGCGGGCCGTGGTGGGGGGCTGTCTCTCTACACACACAGACACACAGACACACAGACAACACACACACACCCACACACACACACTCACACTCACACTCACTCACTCACTCACACTCACACAAGATGCGCCTCCACGGCTGGACTCGCCAAGGTGGAGACCTTCCAGCCCCCCTCCTCTCCTCGCCTGGCCTCCTTCACCTCCCCGCCCCCCACCCCCAGCGCCCGTCGCCGCCGCCAATGACTGCGCACGCGCGCGGGGCGCTCGCCCTTTGACCCCAGCCAGGGGCCGCCCTCCCCCACAACCCCTTTCAGCTGTGCCCCCCGCCCTGTGGGTGGGCGGCCGCCTCTTCCCCCGGGTCAGGGCTGGGGCACAGCGCATGGGGGAGGGGAGCCAGTGTATGGGGCGTCTCTCTCTCTCGGGATGTGTCCCATGGGTGGGGTGGGGTGGGGTGGCTTGGTCTGTGGGGCGCTGAAGAAATCAGTCCCCTCCATCTCCTACCTCTGGAAAACGCCCAAGCCCTTGGGGAACTGCCCGCACCGCTACCGTGGGGGCCGGGACCCTCCTCTGTGTCCTCCTGTGGCCCAGTCCAAGGGGCCTAGGCCTGGCCGGGGCTGCATTGGACCCCAACCACCCTGGCGTGTGGACTCGCCAAAAATCGGCGATTAGATATTGGATTCCAGCTTCATTGAGGTCATTTCACTAATGAGTGCACCGGAAAGAGTTTCCTAATCCATCTGTGAGGGTGGCAACTGAAAGAGAATTTTTTTTTTTTTTTGAGACAGAGTCTCGCTTTGTTGCCTAGGCTAGAGTGAGTGCCGTGGCGTTAGCCTAGCTCACAGCAACCTCAAACTCCTGGGCTCAAGCAATCCTTCTGCCTCAGCCTCCCAAGTAGCTGGGACTACAGGCATGCGCCACCATGCCTGGCTCATTTTCCTATATATATTAGTTGGCCAATTAATTTCTTTCTATTTACAGTAGAGACCGGGTCTGGCTCTTGCTCAGGCTGGTTTCGAACTCCTGACCTCGAGCAACCCGCCCGCCTCGGCCTCCCAGAGAGCTAGGATTACAGGCTTGAGCCACCGCGCCCGCCCGGCCTGCAAGAGAATTTGAAAGCTGACAGAATAGGCGAGGAAAGGCATAGGAGATTTCCACACCCAGTAAGGAAGCCTTTCCCGAAATGGAAGAAAGAAAGGAGCAAACAGAGACACCGGTAGCCCGCCCGGATGAGAGTCTGCCCCTGAGAGAAAGTACCCTGACCAGGTTCACCCGTGGGTGGGTGGCGAGCTAGCGGCATTCAGAAGAGCGAGGCCCGCAGTCTGTGCAGAAGACACCTGCACTCGGGTGTGTGTGGCGGCACAATTCACAAGCAGCTCCAGATGTTAAACCAAGGAGAAGCCAGGGAGTTCCCAACGCCCCAGGTGTCCTCAGCCCACGACTGGCTGCTGTGGGAATGCGAAGCCCGGCTCCTTGTCTCAGAGCGAACAACCAGGAGGTGTGATGTCCACCCCGGGGTTCCCAGGAGGATCAGGCTGAAGCTGAGACTTGGCCTGAAAGTGTCCCCTCGCATGGCCACCCCCTTCCCCTTCCTGCTCCTCTACTCCTGGTGCCCCTCCATCCAGGGGCCAGACCTTAAAGAGTCACCCGCAAGAGAATCCTGGTCCCAAAGGAGCCTTCTGGGGGACCCGTGCTGAGAGAGGTTGTGGGCATGGCCCGCTGGGACTCTGCCCGACCCAGGGCTGAGAGATGCAACCTCCCAGCTCTGGGTCCCTGCAGGAAGTGTTGGCAAGCACAGGGCCAGTCCTCCAAAGGCCCAGGTGCAGGGAGCCCAGGCCAAGCAGCCCGTGGAAGAAGCCACATGCCGTGCCACCCCGGGAACACGACTGCAGGTCACGGCCCCCCCCCCTCCTCCTCCTCCTCCTCCTCCTCCTCCTGCCCCCCCCCCGGACATGGTGCAGGGATCAGAGACACCTCAGACACTTGCTACCCAAAGTGCAAAGGGCATCAGTTGCTCCTCCAAACCCCCCCCCTGCCCAGCAGACCGCGTTGTCCAGCCAGCCCCCGGGCCTCCCTGGGGTGCCCAGCACAAAAGTGCAGACACCCACCGGACCCTCAATCTCAGTTTTCGGATGTTTTTGCCACTCTAAGGACCCGCAGGCCAGCTGGGCCTTCTGGCAGGACAGAGAGCCCCGGAATCCGACGTGGAGAGCTGGGTGTACGTCCCCATGAGGAGGCGGTCCCCACCTCCGCGGCTCTCCCCTTGCGGGGAGTGGCAGCCGCGGGGCCTCAGAGAAGACACCAGGCTGGGCCCCCGCGGCACAGCGGGAGCACGTCCCCCGCAGGCCGCTTAGCGAGGGCGGCAGGCGGACGGTTGGGTTGCGCGAGACCCTGCGGCCGCCCTGCTACCGGGTTCCTGGGAGGGCGTCCTGGAACCAGCGTCCACACCAAGCCCTTGGAAGGCCCAGGCGACGGAGGAGCCCCGTCAGCGAGGGGCCGAGGACGGTGACAGGTGACAGGTGACAGGCCGGGCGGGAAGGAGTCAGTCAGGCAGGGGCCGAGGAGGAGACGGGCTGGGTAAGGGTTAGGGTTAGAGTCAGGGCACAAGTCACAATCGCAAAGACCTGGAAGCGACCCGAGTGCCCATCGACCCACGAGTGCGTAAATAAAATGTGGCGCGTGGACACCACGGAGTGCTATTCGGCTATGAGGAACAGCGGTGAGAGGGCACCTCTCGTGGTTCTCCTGGCCAGAGCTGGAACCCGTTCCAGTAAGCCAAGTATCCCAAGAATGGACACACGAGCACCACGTGCTCGCGCTCACCAGCAAATTGGTACGAACCGATGGACACCTAAGTGGACACAGAGGACTCACCTTCATCGGGTGGGTGTCGGGCGGGCGTGGGGAGGGGATGGGCATACACATCCATTAGGAATGGGGTGGGTGCGCACCCAATGGGGGATGGGCGCACTTGAAGCCTTGACCCGAGGGGGGAGGCGGGGAGGGGGCGATGTACCCGACCTTAACATTGGTGCCCCCACAATACGCTGGAACCACATGAGAGGTAAATGAATAAGAACACAGGGGGGAGGGGGGCACGGGCAACACATGTCACCTGAATACTTGGACTCCCATCATCTGCTTGAAGAGAGAGAGAAAAGAAAATGCACTAATAGAGATAAGAGACACTTTTTAAAAATAATGAATCCGAAGAGAAAAGTCAAAGGAGGCCTGTGGAGCAGGTCTGGGTGTGACTCCGGATGCCCCAACATCAGGTGCCACCACCAAAGATTCCTACGTGTAGCCCATAGAACCCCAAAAGCAACGGGACGAGTTCTGGTCACATACTCCCTCAAAATGACGTCCTGGCCTTCTTCTGCAACTCCCTCCCCTCTCAGCCTCTCAAGGTTTCCTCCAGCGTGTCGGCTCCCACAGAGCAGACTTTTGGTCTGAGACCTGACAGTCCAGATGCCACGCATGCTGCCGCGTGGCGGCGGTGTCGCGGCTCGGGACAAGAGGAGGCCCCACGGTGCGGGCTGGGGCGCCAGGCACCGCGGCGGGCGCTGAGGGTGGGGGGTGACCCCCAGCCCGGGCCTCCGCGGCGCTCCCAGAAAGGGGACAGAACAAGAGGCCAAAAAAAAAAGAAGAAGCCTACGGCACCCGGTATTCCCAGGCCCGACCCTGCTTAGCTTCCGAGATCAGACGAGATGGGGCGCGTTCGGGGTGGTGTGGCCGTAGACGGCGGAGGGCGCCCCTGCCCCGCTCAAGAAGCCGAGCCTCTCTGCGCTTCCCCGCCGCCGCCTCCTCCCGCCCCAGGCCCCGCGGGGGCCGGGCCTGTTGAGTTTGCCGGCCGGGTCCGGCGGGCTCCGAGGGACGGGGGTGATGGGCGGGGCGGGGCGGGGCGGGCATGGAGGGGCGGGCCGTGGTGGGGGGCTGTCTCTCTACACACACAGACACACAGACACACAGACAACACACACACACCCACACACACACACTCACACTCACACTCACTCACTCACTCACACTCACACAAGATGCGCCTCCACGGCTGGACTCGCCAAGGTGGAGACCTTCCAGCCCCCCTCCTCTCCTCGCCTGGCCTCCTTCACCTCCCCGCCCCCCACCCCCAGCGCCCGTCGCCGCCGCCAATGACTGCGCACGCGCGCGGGGCGCTCGCCCTTTGACCCCAGCCAGGGGCCGCCCTCCCCCACAACCCCTTTCAGCTGTGCCCCCCGCCCTGTGGGTGGGCGGCCGCCTCTTCCCCCGGGTCAGGGCTGGGGCACAGCGCATGGGGGAGGGGAGCCAGTGTATGGGGCGTCTCTCTCTCTCGGGATGTGTCCCATGGGTGGGGTGGGGTGGGGTGGCTTGGTCTGTGGGGCGCTGAAGAAATCAGTCCCCTCCATCTCCTACCTCTGGAAAACGCCCAAGCCCTTGGGGAACTGCCCGCACCGCTACCGTGGGGGCCGGGACCCTCCTCTGTGTCCTCCTGTGGCCCAGTCCAAGGGGCCTAGGCCTGGCCGGGGCTGCATTGGACCCCAACCACCCTGGCGTGTGGACTCGCCAAAAATCGGCGATTAGATATTGGATTCCAGCTTCATTGAGGTCATTTCACTAATGAGTGCACCGGAAAGAGTTTCCTAATCCATCTGTGAGGGTGGCAACTGAAAGAGAATTTTTTTTTTTTTTTTGAGACAGAGTCTCGCTTTGTTGCCTAGGCTAGAGTGAGTGCCGTGGCGTTAGCCTAGCTCACAGCAACCTCAAACTCCTGGGCTCAAGCAATCCTTCTGCCTCAGCCTCCCAAGTAGCTGGGACTACAGGCATGCGCCACCATGCCTGGCTCATTTTCCTATATATATTAGTTGGCCAATTAATTTCTTTCTATTTACAGTAGAGACCGGGTCTGGCTCTTGCTCAGGCTGGTTTCGAACTCCTGACCTCGAGCAACCCGCCCGCCTCGGCCTCCCAGAGAGCTAGGATTACAGGCTTGAGCCACCGCGCCCGCCCGGCCTGCAAGAGAATTTGAAAGCTGACAGAATAGGCGAGGAAAGGCATAGGAGATTTCCACACCCAGTAAGGAAGCCTTTCCCGAAATGGAAGAAAGAAAGGAGCAAACAGAGACACCGGTAGCCCGCCCGGATGAGAGTCTGCCCCTGAGAGAAAGTACCCTGACCAGGTTCACCCGTGGGTGGGTCGCGAGCTAGCGGCATTCAGAAGAGCGAGGCCCGCAGTCTGTGCAGAAGACACCTGCACTCGGGTGTGTGTGGCGGCACAATTCACAAGCAGCTCCAGATGTTAAACCAAGGAGAAGCCAGGGAGTTCCCAACGCCCCAGGTGTCCTCAGCCCACGACTGGCTGCTGTGGGAATGCGAAGCCCGGCTCCTTGTCTCAGAGCGAACAACCAGGAGGTGTGATGTCCACCCCGGGGTTCCCAGGAGGATCAGGCTGAAGCTGAGACTTGGCCTGAAAGTGTCCCCTCGCATGGCCACCCCCTTCCCCTTCCTGCTCCTCTACTCCTGGTGCCCCTCCATCCAGGGGCCAGACCTTAAAGAGTCACCCGCAAGAGAATCCTGGTCCCAAAGGAGCCTTCTGGGGGACCCGTGCTGAGAGAGGTTGTGGGCATGGCCCGCTGGGACTCTGCCCGACCCAGGGCTGAGAGATGCAACCTCCCAGCTCTGGGTCCCTGCAGGAAGTGTTGGCAAGCACAGGGCCAGTCCTCCAAAGGCCCAGGTGCAGGGAGCCCAGGCCAAGCAGCCCGTGGAAGAAGCCACATGCCGTGCCACCCCGGGAACACGACTGCAGGTCACGGCCCCCCCCCTCCTCCTCCTCCTCCTCCTCCTCCTCCTGCCCCCCCCCCGGACATGGTGCAGGGATCAGAGACACCTCAGACACTTGCTACCCAAAGTGCAAAGGGCATCAGTTGCTCCTCCAAACCCCCCCCCTGCCCAGCAGACCGCGTTGTCCAGCCAGCCCCCGGGCCTCCCTGGGGTGCCCAGCACAAAAGTGCAGACACCCACCGGACCCTCAATCTCAGTTTTCGGATGTTTTTGCCACTCTAAGGACCCGCAGGCCAGCTGGGCCTTCTGGCAGGACAGAGAGCCCCGGAATCCGACGTGGAGAGCTGGGTGTACGTCCCCATGAGGAGGCGGTCCCCACCTCCGCGGCTCTCCCCTTGCGGGGAGTGGCAGCCGCGGGGCCTCAGAGAAGACACCAGGCTGGGCCCCCGCGGCACAGCGGGAGCACGTCCCCCGCAGGCCGCTTAGCGAGGGCGGCAGGCGGACGGTTGGGTTGCGCGAGACCCTGCGGCCGCCCTGCTACCGGGTTCCTGGGAGGGCGTCCTGGAACCAGCGTCCACACCAAGCCCTTGGAAGGCCCAGGCGACGGAGGAGCCCCGTCAGCGAGGGGCCGAGGACGGTGACAGGTGACAGGTGACAGGCCGGGCGGGAAGGAGTCAGTCAGGCAGGGGCCGAGGAGGAGACGGGCTGGGTAAGGGTTAGGGTTAGAGTCAGGGCACAAGTCACAATCGCAAAGACCTGGAAGCGACCCGAGTGCCCATCGACCCACGAGTGCGTAAATAAAATGTGGCGCGTGGACACCACGGAGTGCTATTCGGCTATGAGGAACAGCGGTGAGAGGGCACCTCTCGTGGTTCTCCTGGCCAGAGCTGGAACCCGTTCCAGTAAGCCAAGTATCCCAAGAATGGACACACGAGCACCACGTGCTCGCGCTCACCAGCAAATTGGTACGAACCGATGGACACCTAAGTGGACACAGAGGACTCACCTTCATCGGGTGGGTGTCGGGCGGGCGTGGGGAGGGGATGGGCATACACATCCATTAGGAATGGGGTGGGTGCGCACCCAATGGGGGATGGGCGCACTTGAAGCCTTGACCCGAGGGGGGAGGCGGGGAGGGGGCGATGTACCCG
The DNA here is from genome assembly GCF_040939455.1 of Microcebus murinus. Lineage (NCBI taxonomy): Eukaryota > Metazoa > Chordata > Mammalia > Primates > Cheirogaleidae > Microcebus > Microcebus murinus. The sequence goes on along the minus strand of NC_134105.1, from coordinate 125,874,392 downwards.
ACCTTAACATTGGTGCCCCCACAATACGCTGGAACCACATGAGAGGTAAATGAATAAGAACACAGGGGGGAGGGGGGCACGGGCAACCCATGTCACCTGAATACTTGGACTCCCATCATCTGCTTGAAGAGAGAGAGAAAAGAAAATGCACTAATAGAGATAAGAGACACTTTTTAAAAATAATGAATCCGAAGAGAAAAGTCAAAGGAGGCCTGTGGAGCAGGTCTGGGTGTGACTCCGGATGCCCCAACATCAGGTGCCACCACCAAAGATTCCTACGTGTAGCCCATAGAACCCCAAAAGCAACGGGACGAGTTCTGGTCACATACTCCCTCAAAATGACATCCTGGCCTTCTTCTGCAACTCCCTCCCCTCTCAGCCTCTCAAGGTTTCCTCCAGCGTGTCGGCTCCCACAGAGCAGACTTTTGGTCTGAGACCTGACAGTCCAGATGCCACGCATGCTGCCGCGTGGCGGCGGTGTCGCGGCTCGGGACAAGAGGAGGCCCCACGGTGCGGGCTGGGGCGCCAGGCACCGCGGCGGGCGCTGAGGGTGGGGGGTGACCCCCAGCCCGGGCCTCCGCGGCGCTCCCAGAAAGGGGACAGAACAAGAGGCCAAAAAAAAAAGAAGAAGCCTACGGCACCCGGTATTCCCAGGCCCGACCCTGCTTAGCTTCCGAGATCAGACGAGATGGGGCGCGTTCGGGGTGGTGTGGCCGTAGACGGCGGAGGGCGCCCCTGCCCCGCTCAAGAAGCCGAGCCTCTCTGCGCTTCCCCGCCGCCGCCTCCTCCCGCCCCAGGCCCCGCGGGGGCCGGGCCTGTTGAGTTTGCCGGCCGGGTCCGGCGGGCTCCGAGGGACGGGGGTGATGGGCGGGGCGGGGCGGGGCGGGCATGGAGGGGCGGGCCGTGGTGGGGGGCTGTCTCTCTACACACACAGACACACAGACACACAGACAACACACACACACCCACACACACACACTCACACTCACACTCACTCACTCACTCACACTCACACAAGATGCGCCTCCACGGCTGGACTCGCCAAGGTGGAGACCTTCCAGCCCCCCTCCTCTCCTCGCCTGGCCTCCTTCACCTCCCCGCCCCCCACCCCCAGCGCCCGTCGCCGCCGCCAATGACTGCGCACGCGCGCGGGGCGCTCGCCCTTTGACCCCAGCCAGGGGCCGCCCTCCCCCACAACCCCTTTCAGCTGTGCCCCCCGCCCTGTGGGTGGGCGGCCGCCTCTTCCCCCGGGTCAGGGCTGGGGCACAGCGCATGGGGGAGGGGAGCCAGTGTATGGGGCGTCTCTCTCTCTCGGGATGTGTCCCATGGGTGGGGTGGGGTGGGGTGGCTTGGTCTGTGGGGCGCTGAAGAAATCAGTCCCCTCCATCTCCTACCTCTGGAAAACGCCCAAGCCCTTGGGGAACTGCCCGCACCGCTACCGTGGGGGCCGGGACCCTCCTCTGTGTCCTCCTGTGGCCCAGTCCAAGGGGCCTAGGCCTGGCCGGGGCTGCATTGGACCCCAACCACCCTGGCGTGTGGACTCGCCAAAAATCGGCGATTAGATATTGGATTCCAGCTTCATTGAGGTCATTTCACTAATGAGTGCACCGGAAAGAGTTTCCTAATCCATCTGTGAGGGTGGCAACTGAAAGAGAATTTTTTTTTTTTTTTTGAGACAGAGTCTCGCTTTGTTGCCTAGGCTAGAGTGAGTGCCGTGGCGTTAGCCTAGCTCACAGCAACCTCAAACTCCTGGGCTCAAGCAATCCTTCTGCCTCAGCCTCCCAAGTAGCTGGGACTACAGGCATGCGCCACCATGCCTGGCTCATTTTCCTATATATATTAGTTGGCCAATTAATTTCTTTCTATTTACAGTAGAGACCGGGTCTGGCTCTTGCTCAGGCTGGTTTCGAACTCCTGACCTCGAGCAACCCGCCCGCCTCGGCCTCCCAGAGAGCTAGGATTACAGGCTTGAGCCACCGCGCCCGCCCGGCCTGCAAGAGAATTTGAAAGCTGACAGAATAGGCGAGGAAAGGCATAGGAGATTTCCACACCCAGTAAGGAAGCCTTTCCCGAAATGGAAGAAAGAAAGGAGCAAACAGAGACACCGGTAGCCCGCCCGGATGAGAGTCTGCCCCTGAGAGAAAGTACCCTGACCAGGTTCACCCGTGGGTGGGTCGCGAGCTAGCGGCATTCAGAAGAGCGAGGCCCGCAGTCTGTGCAGAAGACACCTGCACTCGGGTGTGTGTGGCGGCACAATTCACAAGCAGCTCCAGATGTTAAACCAAGGAGAAGCCAGGGAGTTCCCAACGCCCCAGGTGTCCTCAGCCCACGACTGGCTGCTGTGGGAATGCGAAGCCCGGCTCCTTGTCTCAGAGCGAACAACCAGGAGGTGTGATGTCCACCCCGGGGTTCCCAGGAGGATCAGGCTGAAGCTGAGACTTGGCCTGAAAGTGTCCCCTCGCATGGCCACCCCCTTCCCCTTCCTGCTCCTCTACTCCTGGTGCCCCTCCATCCAGGGGCCAGACCTTAAAGAGTCACCCGCAAGAGAATCCTGGTCCCAAAGGAGCCTTCTGGGGGACCCGTGCTGAGAGAGGTTGTGGGCATGGCCCGCTGGGACTCTGCCCGACCCAGGGCTGAGAGATGCAACCTCCCAGCTCTGGGTCCCTGCAGGAAGTGTTGGCAAGCACAGGGCCAGTCCTCCAAAGGCCCAGGTGCAGGGAGCCCAGGCCAAGCAGCCCGTGGAAGAAGCCACATGCCGTGCCACCCCGGGAACACGACTGCAGGTCACGGCCCCCCCCCTCCTCCTCCTCCTCCTCCTCCTCCTCCTGCCCCCCCCCCCCGGACATGGTGCAGGGATCAGAGACACCTCAGACACTTGCTACCCAAAGTGCAAAGGGCATCAGTTGCTCCTCCAAACCCCCCCCCTGCCCAGCAGACCGCGTTGTCCAGCCAGCCCCCGGGCCTCCCTGGGGTGCCCAGCACAAAAGTGCAGACACCCACCGGACCCTCAATCTCAGTTTTCGGATGTTTTTGCCACTCTAAGGACCCGCAGGCCAGCTGGGCCTTCTGGCAGGACAGAGAGCCCCGGAATCCGACGTGGAGAGCTGGGTGTATCCCCATGAGGAGGCGGTCCCCACCTCCGCGGCTCTCCCCTTGCGGGGAGTGGCAGCCGCGGGGCCTCAGAGAAGACACCAGGCTGGGCCCCCGCGGCACAGCGGGAGCACGTCCCCCGCAGGCCGCTTAGCGAGGGCGGCAGGCGGACGGTTGGGTTGCGCGAGACCCTGCGGCCGCCCTGCTACCGGGTTCCTGGGAGGGCGTCCTGGAACCAGCGTCCACACCAAGCCCTTGGAAGGCCCAGGCGACGGAGGAGCCCCGTCAGCGAGGGGCCGAGGACGGTGACAGGTGACAGGTGACAGGCCGGGCGGGAAGGAGTCAGTCAGGCAGGGGCCGAGGAGGAGACGGGCTGGGTAAGGGTTAGGGTTAGAGTCAGGGCACAAGTCACAATCGCAAAGACCTGGAAGCGACCCGAGTGCCCATCGACCCACGAGTGCGTAAATAAAATGTGGCGCGTGGACACCACGGAGTGCTATTCGGCTATGAGGAACAGCGGTGAGAGGGCACCTCTCGTGGTTCTCCTGGCCAGAGCTGGAACCCGTTCCAGTAAGCCAAGTATCCCAAGAATGGACACACGAGCACCACGTGCTCGCGCTCACCAGCAAATTGGTACGAACCGATGGACACCTAAGTGGACACAGAGGACTCACCTTCATCGGGTGGGTGTCGGGCGGGCGTGGGGAGGGGATGGGCATACACATCCATTAGGAATGGGGTGGGTGCGCACCCAATGGGGGATGGGCGCACTTGAAGCCTTGACCCGAGGGGGGAGGCGGGGAGGGGGCGATGTACCCGACCTTAACATTGGTGCCCCCACAATACGCTGGAACCACATGAGAGGTAAATGAATAAGAACACAGGGGGGAGGGGGGCACGGGCAACACATGTCACCTGAATACTTGGACTCCCATCATCTGCTTGAAGAGAGAGAGAAAAGAAAATGCACTAATAGAGATAAGAGACACTTTTTAAAAATAATGAATCCGAAGAGAAAAGTCAAAGGAGGCCTGTGGAGCAGGTCTGGGTGTGACTCCGGATGCCCCAACATCAGGTGCCACCACCAAAGATTCCTACGTGTAGCCCATAGAACCCCAAAAGCAACGGGACGAGTTCTGGTCACATACTCCCTCAAAATGACGTCCTGGCCTTCTTCTGCAACTCCCTCCCCTCTCAGCCTCTCAAGGTTTCCTCCAGCGTGTCGGCTCCCACAGAGCAGACTTTTGGTCTGAGACCTGACAGTCCAGATGCCACGCATGCTGCCGCGTGGCGGCGGTGTCGCGGCTCGGGACAAGAGGAGGCCCCACGGTGCGGGCTGGGGCGCCAGGCACCGCGGCGGGCGCTGAGGGTGGGGGGTGACCCCCAGCCCGGGCCTCCGCGGCGCTCCCAGAAAGGGGACAGAACAAGAGGCCAAAAAAAAAAGAAGAAGCCTACGGCACCCGGTATTCCCAGGCCCGACCCTGCTTAGCTTCCGAGATCAGACGAGATGGGGCGCGTTCGGGGTGGTGTGGCCGTAGACGGCGGAGGGCGCCCCTGCCCCGCTCAAGAAGCCGAGCCTCTCTGCGCTTCCCCGCCGCCGCCTCCTCCCGCCCCAGGCCCCGCGGGGGCCGGGCCTGTTGAGTTTGCCGGCCGGGTCCGGCGGGCTCCGAGGGACGGGGGTGATGGGCGGGGCGGGGCGGGGCGGGCATGGAGGGGCGGGCCGTGGTGGGGGGCTGTCTCTCTACACACACAGACACACAGACACACAGACAACACACACACACCCACACACACACACTCACACTCACACTCACTCACACTCACACTCACTCACTCACTCACACTCACACAAGATGCGCCTCCACGGCTGGACTCGCCAAGGTGGAGACCTTCCAGCCCCCCTCCTCTCCTCGCCTGGCCTCCTTCACCTCCCCGCCCCCCACCCCCAGCGCCCGTCGCCGCCGCCAATGACTGCGCACGCGCGCGGGGCGCTCGCCCTTTGACCCCAGCCAGGGGCCGCCCTCCCCCACAACCCCTTTCAGCTGTGCCCCCCGCCCTGTGGGTGGGCGGCCGCCTCTTCCCCCGGGTCAGGGCTGGGGCACAGCGCATGGGGGAGGGGAGCCAGTGTATGGGGCGTCTCTCTCTCTCGGGATGTGTCCCATGGGTGGGGTGGGGTGGGGTGGCTTGGTCTGTGGGGCGCTGAAGAAATCAGTCCCCTCCATCTCCTACCTCTGGAAAACGCCCAAGCCCTTGGGGAACTGCCCGCACCGCTACCGTGGGGGCCGGGACCCTCCTCTGTGTCCTCCTGTGGCCCAGTCCAAGGGGCCTAGGCCTGGCCGGGGCTGCATTGGACCCCAACCACCCTGGCGTGTGGACTCGCCAAAAATCGGCGATTAGATATTGGATTCCAGCTTCATTGAGGTCATTTCACTAATGAGTGCACCGGAAAGAGTTTCCTAATCCATCTGTGAGGGTGGCAACTGAAAGAGAATTTTTTTTTTTTTTTTGAGACAGAGTCTCGCTTTGTTGCCTAGGCTAGAGTGAGTGCCGTGGCGTTAGCCTAGCTCACAGCAACCTCAAACTCCTGGGCTCAAGCAATCCTTCTGCCTCAGCCTCCCAAGTAGCTGGGACTACAGGCATGCGCCACCATGCCTGGCTCATTTTCCTATATATATTAGTTGGCCAATTAATTTCTTTCTATTTACAGTAGAGACCGGGTCTGGCTCTTGCTCAGGCTGGTTTCGAACTCCTGACCTCGAGCAATCCGCCCGCCTCGGCCTCCCAGAGAGCTAGGATTACAGGCTTGAGCCACCGCGCCCGCCCGGCCTGCAAGAGAATTTGAAAGCTGACAGAATAGGCGAGGAAAGGCATAGGAGATTTCCACACCCAGTAAGGAAGCCTTTCCCGAAATGGAAGAAAGAAAGGAGCAAACAGAGACACCGGTAGCCCGCCCGGATGAGAGTCTGCCCCTGAGAGAAAGTACCCTGACCAGGTTCACCCGTGGGTGGGTCGCGAGCTAGCGGCATTCAGAAGAGCGAGGCCCGCAGTCTGTGCAGAAGACACCTGCACTCGGGTGTGTGTGGCGGCACAATTCACAAGCAGCTCCAGATGTTAAACCAAGGAGAAGCCAGGGAGTTCCCAACGCCCCAGGTGTCCTCAGCCCACGACTGGCTGCTGTGGGAATGCGAAGCCCGGCTCCTTGTCTCAGAGCGAACAACCAGGAGGTGTGATGTCCACCCCGGGGTTCCCAGGAGGATCAGGCTGAAGCTGAGACTTGGCCTGAAAGTGTCCCCTCGCATGGCCACCCCCTTCCCCTTCCTGCTCCTCTACTCCTGGTGCCCCTCCATCCAGGGGCCAGACCTTAAAGAGTCACCCGCAAGAGAATCCTGGTCCCAAAGGAGCCTTCTGGGGGACCCGTGCTGAGAGAGGTTGTGGGCATGGCCCGCTGGGACTCTGCCCGACCCAGGGCTGAGAGATGCAACCTCCCAGCTCTGGGTCCCTGCAGGAAGTGTTGGCAAGCACAGGGCCAGTCCTCCAAAGGCCCAGGTGCAGGGAGCCCAGGCCAAGCAGCCCGTGGAAGAAGCCACATGCCGTGCCACCCCGGGAACACGACTGCAGGTCACGGCCCCCCCCCTCCTCCTCCTCCTCCTCCTCCTCCTCCTGCCCCCCCCCCGGACATGGTGCAGGGATCAGAGACACCTCAGACACTTGCTACCCAAAGTGCAAAGGGCATCAGTTGCTCCTCCAAACCCCCCCCCTGCCCAGCAGACCGCGTTGTCCAGCCAGCCCCCGGGCCTCCCTGGGGTGCCCAGCACAAAAGTGCAGACACCCACCGGACCCTCAATCTCAGTTTTCGGATGTTTTTGCCACTCTAAGGACCCGCAGGCCAGCTGGGCCTTCTGGCAGGACAGAGAGCCCCGGAATCCGACGTGGAGAGCTGGGTGTACGTCCCCATGAGGAGGCGGTCCCCACCTCTGCGGCTCTCCCCTTGCGGGGAGGGGAGTGGCAGCCGCGGGGCCTCAGAGAAGACACCAGGCTGGGCCCCCGCGGCACAGCGGGAGCACGTCCCCCGCAGGCCGCTTAGCGAGGGCGGCAGGCGGACGGTTGGGTTGCGCGAGACCCTGCGGCCACCCTGCTACCGGGTTCCTGGGAGGGCGTCCTGGAACCAGCGTCCACACCAAGCCCTTGGAAGGCCCAGGCGACGGAGGAGCCCCGTCAGCGAGGGGCCGAGGACGGTGACAGGTGACAGGTGACAGGCCGGGCGGGAAGGAGTCAGTCAGGCAGGGGCCGAGGAGGAGACGGGCTGGGTAAGGGTTAGGGTTAGAGTCAGGGCACAAGTCACAATCGCAAAGACCTGGAAGCGACCCGAGTGCCCATCGACCCACGAGTGCGTAAATAAAATGTGGCGCGTGGACACCACGGAGTGCTATTCGGCTATGAGGAACAGCGGTGAGAGGGCACCTCTCGTGGTTCTCCTGGCCAGAGCTGGAACCCGTTCCAGTAAGCCAAGTATCCCAAGAATGGACACACGAGCACCACGTGCTCGCGCTCACCAGCAAATTGGTACGAACCGATGGACACCTAAGTGGACACAGAGGACTCACCTTCATCGGGTGGGTGTCGGGCGGGCGTGGGGAGGGGATGGGCATACACATCCATTAGGAATGGGGTGGGTGCGCACCCAATGGGGGATGGGCGCACTTGAAGCCTTGACCCGAGGGGGGAGGCGGGGAGGGGGCGATGTACCCGACCTTAACATTGGTGCCCCCACAATACGCTGGAACCACATGAGAGGTAAATGAATAAGAACACAGGGGGGAGGGGGGCACGGGCAACCCATGTCACCTGAATACTTGGACTCCCATCATCTGCTTGAAGAGAGAGAGAAAAGAAAATGCACTAATAGAGATAAGAGACACTTTTTAAAAATAATGAATCCGAAGAGAAAAGTCAAAGGAGGCCTGTGGAGCAGGTCTGGGTGTGACTCCGGATGCCCCAACATCAGGTGCCACCACCAAAGATTCCTACGTGTAGCCCATAGAACCCCAAAAGCAACGGGACGAGTTCTGGTCACATACTCCCTCAAAATGACATCCTGGCCTTCTTCTGCAACTCCCTCCCCTCTCAGCCTCTCAAGGTTTCCTCCAGCGTGTCGGCTCCCACAGAGCAGACTTTTGGTCTGAGACCTGACAGTCCAGATGCCACGCATGCTGCCGCGTGGCGGCGGTGTCGCGGCTCGGGACAAGAGGAGGCCCCACGGTGCGGGCTGGGGCGCCAGGCACCGCGGCGGGCGCTGAGGGTGGGGGGTGACCCCCAGCCCGGGCCTCCGCGGCGCTCCCAGAAAGGGGACAGAACAAGAGGCCAAAAAAAAAAGAAGAAGCCTACGGCACCCGGTATTCCCAGGCCCGACCCTGCTTAGCTTCCGAGATCAGACGAGATGGGGCGCGTTCGGGGTGGTGTGGCCGTAGACGGCGGAGGGCGCCCCTGCCCCGCTCAAGAAGCCGAGCCTCTCTGCGCTTCCCCGCCGCCGCCTCCTCCCGCCCCAGGCCCCGCGGGGGCCGGGCCTGTTGAGTTTGCCGGCCGGGTCCGGCGGGCTCCGAGGGACGGGGGTGATGGGCGGGGCGGGGCGGGGCGGGCATGGAGGGGCGGGCCGTGGTGGGGGGCTGTCTCTCTACACACACAGACACACAGACACACAGACAACACACACACACCCACACACACACACTCACACTCACACTCACTCACTCACTCACACTCACACAAGATGCGCCTCCACGGCTGGACTCGCCAAGGTGGAGACCTTCCAGCCCCCCTCCTCTCCTCGCCTGGCCTCCTTCACCTCCCCGCCCCCCACCCCCAGCGCCCGTCGCCGCCGCCAATGACTGCGCACGCGCGCGGGGCGCTCGCCCTTTGACCCCAGCCAGGGGCCGCCCTCCCCCACAACCCCTTTCAGCTGTGCCCCCCGCCCTGTGGGTGGGCGGCCGCCTCTTCCCCCGGGTCAGGGCTGGGGCACAGCGCATGGGGGAGGGGAGCCAGTGTATGGGGCGTCTCTCTCTCTCGGGATGTGTCCCATGGGTGGGGTGGGGTGGGGTGGCTTGGTCTGTGGGGCGCTGAAGAAATCAGTCCCCTCCATCTCCTACCTCTGGAAAACGCCCAAGCCCTTGGGGAACTGCCCGCACCGCTACCGTGGGGGCCGGGACCCTCCTCTGTGTCCTCCTGTGGCCCAGTCCAAGGGGCCTAGGCCTGGCCGGGGCTGCATTGGACCCCAACCACCCTGGCGTGTGGACTCGCCAAAAATCGGCGATTAGATATTGGATTCCAGCTTCATTGAGGTCATTTCACTAATGAGTGCACCGGAAAGAGTTTCCTAATCCATCTGTGAGGGTGGCAACTGAAAGAGAATTTTTTTTTTTTTTTGAGACAGAGTCTCGCTTTGTTGCCTAGGCTAGAGTGAGTGCCGTGGCGTTAGCCTAGCTCACAGCAACCTCAAACTCCTGGGCTCAAGCAATCCTTCTGCCTCAGCCTCCCAAGTAGCTGGGACTACAGGCATGCGCCACCATGCCTGGCTCATTTTCCTATATATATTAGTTGGCCAATTAATTTCTTTCTATTTACAGTAGAGACCGGGTCTGGCTCTTGCTCAGGCTGGTTTCGAACTCCTGACCTCGAGCAACCCGCCCGCCTCGGCCTCCCAGAGAGCTAGGATTACAGGCTTGAGCCACCGCGCCCGCCCGGCCTGCAAGAGAATTTGAAAGCTGACAGAATAGGCGAGGAAAGGCATAGGAGATTTCCACACCCAGTAAGGAAGCCTTTCCCGAAATGGAAGAAAGAAAGGAGCAAACAGAGACACCGGTAGCCCGCCCGGATGAGAGTCTGCCCCTGAGAGAAAGTACCCTGACCAGGTTCACCCGTGGGTGGGTGGCGAGCTAGCGGCATTCAGAAGAGCGAGGCCCGCAGTCTGTGCAGAAGACACCTGCACTCGGGTGTGTGTGGCGGCACAATTCACAAGCAGCTCCAGATGTTAAACCAAGGAGAAGCCAGGGAGTTCCCAACGCCCCAGGTGTCCTCAGCCCACGACTGGCTGCTGTGGGAATGCGAAGCCCGGCTCCTTGTCTCAGAGCGAACAACCAGGAGGTGTGATGTCCACCCCGGGGTTCCCAGGAGGATCAGGCTGAAGCTGAGACTTGGCCTGAAAGTGTCCCCTCGCATGGCCACCCCCTTCCCCTTCCTGCTCCTCTACTCCTGGTGCCCCTCCATCCAGGGGCCAGACCTTAAAGAGTCACCCGCAAGAGAATCCTGGTCCCAAAGGAGCCTTCTGGGGGACCCGTGCTGAGAGAGGTTGTGGGCATGGCCCGCTGGGACTCTGCCCGACCCAGGGCTGAGAGATGCAACCTCCCAGCTCTGGGTCCCTGCAGGAAGTGTTGGCAAGCACAGGGCCAGTCCTCCAAAGGCCCAGGTGCAGGGAGCCCAGGCCAAGCAGCCCGTGGAAGAAGCCACATGCCGTGCCACCCCGGGAACACGACTGCAGGTCACGGCCCCCCCCCCTCCTCCTCCTCCTCCTCCTCCTCCTCCTGCCCCCCCCCCGGACATGGTGCAGGGATCAGAGACACCTCAGACACTTGCTACCCAAAGTGCAAAGGGCATCAGTTGCTCCTCCAAACCCCCCCCCTGCCCAGCAGACCGCGTTGTCCAGCCAGCCCCCGGGCCTCCCTGGGGTGCCCAGCACAAAAGTGCAGACACCCACCGGACCCTCAATCTCAGTTTTCGGATGTTTTTGCCACTCTAAGGACCCGCAGGCCAGCTGGGCCTTCTGGCAGGACAGAGAGCCCCGGAATCCGACGTGGAGAGCTGGGTGTACGTCCCCATGAGGAGGCGGTCCCCACCTCCGCGGCTCTCCCCTTGCGGGGAGTGGCAGCCGCGGGGCCTCAGAGAAGACACCAGGCTGGGCCCCCGCGGCACAGCGGGAGCACGTCCCCCGCAGGCCGCTTAGCGAGGGCGGCAGGCGGACGGTTGGGTTGCGCGAGACCCTGCGGCCGCCCTGCTACCGGGTTCCTGGGAGGGCGTCCTGGAACCAGCGTCCACACCAAGCCCTTGGAAGGCCCAGGCGACGGAGGAGCCCCGTCAGCGAGGGGCCGAGGACGGTGACAGGTGACAGGTGACAGGCCGGGCGGGAAGGAGTCAGTCAGGCAGGGGCCGAGGAGGAGACGGGCTGGGTAAGGGTTAGGGTTAGAGTCAGGGCACAAGTCACAATCGCAAAGACCTGGAAGCGACCCGAGTGCCCATCGACCCACGAGTGCGTAAATAAAATGTGGCGCGTGGACACCACGGAGTGCTATTCGGCTATGAGGAACAGCGGTGAGAGGGCACCTCTCGTGGTTCTCCTGGCCAGAGCTGGAACCCGTTCCAGTAAGCCAAGTATCCCAAGAATGGACACACGAGCACCACGTGCTCGCGCTCACCAGCAAATTGGTACGAACCGATGGACACCTAAGTGGACACAGAGGACTCACCTTCATCGGGTGGGTGTCGGGCGGGCGTGGGGAGGGGATGGGCATACACATCCATTAGGAATGGGGTGGGTGCGCACCCAATGGGGGATGGGCGCACTTGAAGCCTTGACCCGAGGGGGGAGGCGGGGAGGGGGCGATGTACCCGACCTTAACATTGGTGCCCCCACAATACGCTGGAACCACATGAGAGGTAAATGAATAAGAACACAGGGGGGAGGGGGGCACGGGCAACACATGTCACCTGAATACTTGGACTCCCATCATCTGCTTGAAGAGAGAGAGAAAAGAAAATGCACTAATAGAGATAAGAGACACTTTTTAAAAATAATGAATCCGAAGAGAAAAGTCAAAGGAGGCCTGTGGAGCAGGTCTGGGTGTGACTCCGGATGCCCCAACATCAGGTGCCACCACCAAAGATTCCTACGTGTAGCCCATAGAACCCCAAAAGCAACGGGACGAGTTCTGGTCACATACTCCCTCAAAATGACGTCCTGGCCTTCTTCTGCAACTCCCTCCCCTCTCAGCCTCTCAAGGTTTCCTCCAGCGTGTCGGCTCCCACAGAGCAGACTTTTGGTCTGAGACCTGACAGTCCAGATGCCACGCATGCTGCCGCGTGGCGGCGGTGTCGCGGCTCGGGACAAGAGGAGGCCCCACGGTGCGGGCTGGGGCGCCAGGCACCGCGGCGGGCGCTGAGGGTGGGGGGTGACCCCCAGCCCGGGCCTCCGCGGCGCTCCCAGAAAGGGGACAGAACAAGAGGCCAAAAAAAAAAGAAGAAGCCTACGGCACCCGGTATTCCCAGGCCCGACCCTGCTTAGCTTCCGAGATCAGACGAGATGGGGCGCGTTCGGGGTGGTGTGGCCGTAGACGGCGGAGGGCGCCCCTGCCCCGCTCAAGAAGCCGAGCCTCTCTGCGCTTCCCCGCCGCCGCCTCCTCCCGCCCCAGGCCCCGCGGGGGCCGGGCCTGTTGAGTTTGCCGGCCGGGTCCGGCGGGCTCCGAGGGACGGGGGTGATGGGCGGGGCGGGGCGGGGCGGGCATGGAGGGGCGGGCCGTGGTGGGGGGCTGTCTCTCTACACACACAGACACACAGACACACAGACAACACACACACACCCACACACACACACTCACACTCACACTCACTCACTCACTCACACTCACACAAGATGCGCCTCCACGGCTGGACTCGCCAAGGTGGAGACCTTCCAGCCCCCCTCCTCTCCTCGCCTGGCCTCCTTCACCTCCCCGCCCCCCACCCCCAGCGCCCGTCGCCGCCGCCAATGACTGCGCACGCGCGCGGGGCGCTCGCCCTTTGACCCCAGCCAGGGGCCGCCCTCCCCCACAACCCCTTTCAGCTGTGCCCCCCGCCCTGTGGGTGGGCGGCCGCCTCTTCCCCCGGGTCAGGGCTGGGGCACAGCGCATGGGGGAGGGGAGCCAGTGTATGGGGCGTCTCTCTCTCTCGGGATGTGTCCCATGGGTGGGGTGGGGTGGGGTGGCTTGGTCTGTGGGGCGCTGAAGAAATCAGTCCCCTCCATCTCCTACCTCTGGAAAACGCCCAAGCCCTTGGGGAACTGCCCGCACCGCTACCGTGGGGGCCGGGACCCTCCTCTGTGTCCTCCTGTGGCCCAGTCCAAGGGGCCTAGGCCTGGCCGGGGCTGCATTGGACCCCAACCACCCTGGCGTGTGGACTCGCCAAAAATCGGCGATTAGATATTGGATTCCAGCTTCATTGAGGTCATTTCACTAATGAGTGCACCGGAAAGAGTTTCCTAATCCATCTGTGAGGGTGGCAACTGAAAGAGAATTTTTTTTTTTTTTTTGAGACAGAGTCTCGCTTTGTTGCCTAGGCTAGAGTGAGTGCCGTGGCGTTAGCCTAGCTCACAGCAACCTCAAACTCCTGGGCTCAAGCAATCCTTCTGCCTCAGCCTCCCAAGTAGCTGGGACTACAGGCATGCGCCACCATGCCTGGCTCATTTTCCTATATATATTAGTTGGCCAATTAATTTCTTTCTATTTACAGTAGAGACCGGGTCTGGCTCTTGCTCAGGCTGGTTTCGAACTCCTGACCTCGAGCAATCCGCCCGCCTCGGCCTCCCAGAGAGCTAGGATTACAGGCTTGAGCCACCGCGCCCGCCCGGCCTGCAAGAGAATTTGAAAGCTGACAGAATAGGCGAGGAAAGGCATAGGAGATTTCCACACCCAGTAAGGAAGCCTTTCCCGAAATGGAAGAAAGAAAGGAGCAAACAGAGACACCGGTAGCCCGCCCGGATGAGAGTCTGCCCCTGAGAGAAAGTACCCTGACCAGGTTCACCCGTGGGTGGGTCGCGAGCTAGCGGCATTCAGAAGAGCGAGGCCCGCAGTCTGTGCAGAAGACACCTGCACTCGGGTGTGTGTGGCGGCACAATTCACAAGCAGCTCCAGATGTTAAACCAAGGAGAAGCCAGGGAGTTCCCAACGCCCCAGGTGTCCTCAGCCCACGACTGGCTGCTGTGGGAATGCGAAGCCCGGCTCCTTGTCTCAGAGCGAACAACCAGGAGGTGTGATGTCCACCCCGGGGTTCCCAGGAGGATCAGGCTGAAGCTGAGACTTGGCCTGAAAGTGTCCCCTCGCATGGCCACCCCCTTCCCCTTCCTGCTCCTCTACTCCTGGTGCCCCTCCATCCAGGGGCCAGACCTTAAAGAGTCACCCGCAAGAGAATCCTGGTCCCAAAGGAGCCTTCTGGGGGACCCGTGCTGAGAGAGGTTGTGGGCATGGCCCGCTGGGACTCTGCCCGACCCAGGGCTGAGAGATGCAACCTCCCAGCTCTGGGTCCCTGCAGGAAGTGTTGGCAAGCACAGGGCCAGTCCTCCAAAGGCCCAGGTGCAGGGAGCCCAGGCCAAGCAGCCCGTGGAAGAAGCCACATGCCGTGCCACCCCGGGAACACGACTGCAGGTCACGGCCCCCCCCCTCCTCCTCCTCCTCCTCCTCCTCCTCCTGCCCCCCCCCCCGGACATGGTGCAGGGATCAGAGACACCTCAGACACTTGCTACCCAAAGTGCAAAGGGCATCAGTTGCTCCTCCAAACCCCCCCCCTGCCCAGCAGACCGCGTTGTCCAGCCAGCCCCCGGGCCTCCCTGGGGTGCCCAGCACAAAAGTGCAGACACCCACCGGACCCTCAATCTCAGTTTTCGGATGTTTTTGCCACTCTAAGGACCCGCAGGCCAGCTGGGCCTTCTGGCAGGACAGAGAGCCCCGGAATCCGACGTGGAGCGCTGGGTGTACGTCCCCATGAGGAGGCGGTCCCCACCTCTGCGGCTCTCCCCTTGCGGGGAGGGGAGTGGCAGCCGCGGGGCCTCAGAGAAGACACCAGGCTGGGCCCCCGCGGCACAGCGGGAGCACGTCCCCCGCAGGCCGCTTAGCGAGGGCGGCAGGCGGACGGTTGGGTTGCGCGAGACCCTGCGGCCGCCCTGCTACCGGGTTCCTGGGAGGGCGTCCTGGAACCAGCGTCCACACCAAGCCCTTGGAAGGCCCAGGCGACGGAGGAGCCCCGTCAGCGAGGGGCCGAGGACGGTGACAGGTGACAGGTGACAGGCCGGGCGGGAAGGAGTCAGTCAGGCAGGGGCCGAGGAGGAGACGGGCTGGGTAAGGGTTAGGGTTAGAGTCAGGGCACAAGTCACAATCGCAAAGACCTGGAAGCGACCCGAGTGCCCATCGACCCACGAGTGCGTAAATAAAATGTGGCGCGTGGACACCACGGAGTGCTATTCGGCTATGAGGAACAGCGGTGAGAGGGCACCTCTCGTGGTTCTCCTGGCCAGAGCTGGAACCCGTTCCAGTAAGCCAAGTATCCCAAGAATGGACACACGAGCACCACGTGCTCGCGCTCACCAGCAAATTGGTACGAACCGATGGACACCTAAGTGGACACAGAGGACTCACCTTCATCGGGTGGGTGTCGGGCGGGCGTGGGGAGGGGATGGGCATACACATCCATTAGGAATGGGGTGGGTGCGCACCCAATGGGGGATGGGCGCACTTGAAGCCTTGACCCGAGGGGGGAGGCGGGGAGGGGGCGATGTACCCGACCTTAACATTGGTGCCCCCACAATACGCTGGAACCACATGAGAGGTAAATGAATAAGAACACAGGGGGGAGGGGGGCACGGGCAACCCATGTCACCTGAATACTTGGACTCCCATCATCTGCTTGAAGAGAGAGAGAAAAGAAAATGCACTAATAGAGATAAGAGACACTTTTTAAAAATAATGAATCCGAAGAGAAAAGTCAAAGGAGGCCTGTGGAGCAGGTCTGGGTGTGACTCCGGATGCCCCAACATCAGGTGCCACCACCAAAGATTCCTACGTGTAGCCCATAGAACCCCAAAAGCAACGGGACGAGTTCTGGTCACATACTCCCTCAAAATGACATCCTGGCCTTCTTCTGCAACTCCCTCCCCTCTCAGCCTCTCAAGGTTTCCTCCAGCGTGTCGGCTCCCACAGAGCAGACTTTTGGTCTGAGACCTGACAGTCCAGATGCCACGCATGCTGCCGCGTGGCGGCGGTGTCGCGGCTCGGGACAAGAGGAGGCCCCACGGTGCGGGCTGGGGCGCCAGGCACCGCGGCGGGCGCTGAGGGTGGGGGGTGACCCCCAGCCCGGGCCTCCGCGGCGCTCCCAGAAAGGGGACAGAACAAGAGGCCAAAAAAAAAAGAAGAAGCCTACGGCACCCGGTATTCCCAGGCCCGACCCTGCTTAGCTTCCGAGATCAGACGAGATGGGGCGCGTTCGGGGTGGTGTGGCCGTAGACGGCGGAGGGCGCCCCTGCCCCGCTCAAGAAGCCGAGCCTCTCTGCGCTTCCCCGCCGCCGCCTCCTCCCGCCCCAGGCCCCGCGGGGGCCGGGCCTGTTGAGTTTGCCGGCCGGGTCCGGCGGGCTCCGAGGGACGGGGGTGATGGGCGGGGCGGGGCGGGGCGGGCATGGAGGGGCGGGCCGTGGTGGGGGGCTGTCTCTCTACACACACAGACACACAGACACACAGACAACACACACACACCCACACACACACACTCACACTCACACTCACTCACTCACTCACACTCACACAAGATGCGCCTCCACGGCTGGACTCGCCAAGGTGGAGACCTTCCAGCCCCCCTCCTCTCCTCGCCTGGCCTCCTTCACCTCCCCGCCCCCCACCCCCAGCGCCCGTCGCCGCCGCCAATGACTGCGCACGCGCGCGGGGCGCTCGCCCTTTGACCCCAGCCAGGGGCCGCCCTCCCCCACAACCCCTTTCAGCTGTGCCCCCCGCCCTGTGGGTGGGCGGCCGCCTCTTCCCCCGGGTCAGGGCTGGGGCACAGCGCATGGGGGAGGGGAGCCAGTGTATGGGGCGTCTCTCTCTCTCGGGATGTGTCCCA
Organism: Microcebus murinus; assembly: GCF_040939455.1. NCBI lineage: Eukaryota > Metazoa > Chordata > Mammalia > Primates > Cheirogaleidae > Microcebus > Microcebus murinus. The sequence continues at coordinate 125,857,403 of NC_134105.1, read as the reverse complement.
TGGGTGGGGTGGGGTGGGGTGGCTTGGTCTGTGGGGCGCTGAAGAAATCAGTCCCCTCCATCTCCTACCTCTGGAAAACGCCCAAGCCCTTGGGGAACTGCCCGCACCGCTACCGTGGGGGCCGGGACCCTCCTCTGTGTCCTCCTGTGGCCCAGTCCAAGGGGCCTAGGCCTGGCCGGGGCTGCATTGGACCCCAACCACCCTGGCGTGTGGACTCGCCAAAAATCGGCGATTAGATATTGGATTCCAGCTTCATTGAGGTCATTTCACTAATGAGTGCACCGGAAAGAGTTTCCTAATCCATCTGTGAGGGTGGCAACTGAAAGAGAATTTTTTTTTTTTTTTTGAGACAGAGTCTCGCTTTGTTGCCTAGGCTAGAGTGAGTGCCGTGGCGTTAGCCTAGCTCACAGCAACCTCAAACTCCTGGGCTCAAGCAATCCTTCTGCCTCAGCCTCCCAAGTAGCTGGGACTACAGGCATGCGCCACCATGCCTGGCTCATTTTCCTATATATATTAGTTGGCCAATTAATTTCTTCTATTTACAGTAGAGACCGGGTCTGGCTCTTGCTCAGGCTGGTTTCGAACTCCTGACCTCGAGCAACCCGCCCGCCTCGGCCTCCCAGAGAGCTAGGATTACAGGCTTGAGCCACCGCGCCCGCCCGGCCTGCAAGAGAATTTGAAAGCTGACAGAATAGGCGAGGAAAGGCATAGGAGATTTCCACACCCAGTAAGGAAGCCTTTCCCGAAATGGAAGAAAGAAAGGAGCAAACAGAGACACCGGTAGCCCGCCCGGATGAGAGTCTGCCCCTGAGAGAAAGTACCCTGACCAGGTTCACCCGTGGGTGGGTGGCGAGCTAGCGGCATTCAGAAGAGCGAGGCCCGCAGTCTGTGCAGAAGACACCTGCACTCGGGTGTGTGTGGCGGCACAATTCACAAGCAGCTCCAGATGTTAAACCAAGGAGAAGCCAGGGAGTTCCCAACGCCCCAGGTGTCCTCAGCCCACGACTGGCTGCTGTGGGAATGCGAAGCCCGGCTCCTTGTCTCAGAGCGAACAACCAGGAGGTGTGATGTCCACCCCGGGGTTCCCAGGAGGATCAGGCTGAAGCTGAGACTTGGCCTGAAAGTGTCCCCTCGCATGGCCACCCCCTTCCCCTTCCTGCTCCTCTACTCCTGGTGCCCCTCCATCCAGGGGCCAGACCTTAAAGAGTCACCCGCAAGAGAATCCTGGTCCCAAAGGAGCCTTCTGGGGGACCCGTGCTGAGAGAGGTTGTGGGCATGGCCCGCTGGGACTCTGCCCGACCCAGGGCTGAGAGATGCAACCTCCCAGCTCTGGGTCCCTGCAGGAAGTGTTGGCAAGCACAGGGCCAGTCCTCCAAAGGCCCAGGTGCAGGGAGCCCAGGCCAAGCAGCCCGTGGAAGAAGCCACATGCCGTGCCACCCCGGGAACACGACTGCAGGTCACGGCCCCCCCCCCTCCTCCTCCTCCTCCTCCTCCTCCTCCTGCCCCCCCCCCGGACATGGTGCAGGGATCAGAGACACCTCAGACACTTGCTACCCAAAGTGCAAAGGGCATCAGTTGCTCCTCCAAACCCCCCCCCTGCCCAGCAGACCGCGTTGTCCAGCCAGCCCCCGGGCCTCCCTGGGGTGCCCAGCACAAAAGTGCAGACACCCACCGGACCCTCAATCTCAGTTTTCGGATGTTTTTGCCACTCTAAGGACCCGCAGGCCAGCTGGGCCTTCTGGCAGGACAGAGAGCCCCGGAATCCGACGTGGAGAGCTGGGTGTACGTCCCCATGAGGAGGCGGTCCCCACCTCCGCGGCTCTCCCCTTGCGGGGAGTGGCAGCCGCGGGGCCTCAGAGAAGACACCAGGCTGGGCCCCCGCGGCACAGCGGGAGCACGTCCCCCGCAGGCCGCTTAGCGAGGGCGGCAGGCGGACGGTTGGGTTGCGCGAGACCCTGCGGCCGCCCTGCTACCGGGTTCCTGGGAGGGCGTCCTGGAACCAGCGTCCACACCAAGCCCTTGGAAGGCCCAGGCGACGGAGGAGCCCCGTCAGCGAGGGGCCGAGGACGGTGACAGGTGACAGGTGACAGGCCGGGCGGGAAGGAGTCAGTCAGGCAGGGGCCGAGGAGGAGACGGGCTGGGTAAGGGTTAGGGTTAGAGTCAGGGCACAAGTCACAATCGCAAAGACCTGGAAGCGACCCGAGTGCCCATCGACCCACGAGTGCGTAAATAAAATGTGGCGCGTGGACACCACGGAGTGCTATTCGGCTATGAGGAACAGCGGTGAGAGGGCACCTCTCGTGGTTCTCCTGGCCAGAGCTGGAACCCGTTCCAGTAAGCCAAGTATCCCAAGAATGGACACACGAGCACCACGTGCTCGCGCTCACCAGCAAATTGGTACGAACCGATGGACACCTAAGTGGACACAGAGGACTCACCTTCATCGGGTGGGTGTCGGGCGGGCGTGGGGAGGGGATGGGCATACACATCCATTAGGAATGGGGTGGGTGCGCACCCAATGGGGGATGGGCGCACTTGAAGCCTTGACCCGAGGGGGGAGGCGGGGAGGGGGCGATGTACCCGACCTTAACATTGGTGCCCCCACAATACGCTGGAACCACATGAGAGGTAAATGAATAAGAACACAGGGGGGAGGGGGGCACGGGCAACACATGTCACCTGAATACTTGGACTCCCATCATCTGCTTGAAGAGAGAGAGAAAAGAAAATGCACTAATAGAGATAAGAGACACTTTTTAAAAATAATGAATCCGAAGAGAAAAGTCAAAGGAGGCCTGTGGAGCAGGTCTGGGTGTGACTCCGGATGCCCCAACATCAGGTGCCACCACCAAAGATTCCTACGTGTAGCCCATAGAACCCCAAAAGCAACGGGACGAGTTCTGGTCACATACTCCCTCAAAATGACGTCCTGGCCTTCTTCTGCAACTCCCTCCCCTCTCAGCCTCTCAAGGTTTCCTCCAGCGTGTCGGCTCCCACAGAGCAGACTTTTGGTCTGAGACCTGACAGTCCAGATGCCACGCATGCTGCCGCGTGGCGGCGGTGTCGCGGCTCGGGACAAGAGGAGGCCCCACGGTGCGGGCTGGGGCGCCAGGCACCGCGGCGGGCGCTGAGGGTGGGGGGTGACCCCCAGCCCGGGCCTCCGCGGCGCTCCCAGAAAGGGGACAGAACAAGAGGCCAAAAAAAAAAGAAGAAGCCTACGGCACCCGGTATTCCCAGGCCCGACCCTGCTTAGCTTCCGAGATCAGACGAGATGGGGCGCGTTCGGGGTGGTGTGGCCGTAGACGGCGGAGGGCGCCCCTGCCCCGCTCAAGAAGCCGAGCCTCTCTGCGCTTCCCCGCCGCCGCCTCCTCCCGCCCCAGGCCCCGCGGGGGCCGGGCCTGTTGAGTTTGCCGGCCGGGTCCGGCGGGCTCCGAGGGACGGGGGTGATGGGCGGGGCGGGGCGGGGCGGGCATGGAGGGGCGGGCCGTGGTGGGGGGCTGTCTCTCTACACACACAGACACACAGACACACAGACAACACACACACACCCACACACACACACTCACACTCACACTCACTCACTCACTCACACTCACACAAGATGCGCCTCCACGGCTGGACTCGCCAAGGTGGAGACCTTCCAGCCCCCCTCCTCTCCTCGCCTGGCCTCCTTCACCTCCCCGCCCCCCACCCCCAGCGCCCGTCGCCGCCGCCAATGACTGCGCACGCGCGCGGGGCGCTCGCCCTTTGACCCCAGCCAGGGGCCGCCCTCCCCCACAACCCCTTTCAGCTGTGCCCCCCGCCCTGTGGGTGGGCGGCCGCCTCTTCCCCCGGGTCAGGGCTGGGGCACAGCGCATGGGGGAGGGGAGCCAGTGTATGGGGCGTCTCTCTCTCTCGGGATGTGTCCCATGGGTGGGGTGGGGTGGGGTGGCTTGGTCTGTGGGGCGCTGAAGAAATCAGTCCCCTCCATCTCCTACCTCTGGAAAACGCCCAAGCCCTTGGGGAACTGCCCGCACCGCTACCGTGGGGGCCGGGACCCTCCTCTGTGTCCTCCTGTGGCCCAGTCCAAGGGGCCTAGGCCTGGCCGGGGCTGCATTGGACCCCAACCACCCTGGCGTGTGGACTCGCCAAAAATCGGCGATTAGATATTGGATTCCAGCTTCATTGAGGTCATTTCACTAATGAGTGCACCGGAAAGAGTTTCCTAATCCATCTGTGAGGGTGGCAACTGAAAGAGAATTTTTTTTTTTTTTTTGAGACAGAGTCTCGCTTTGTTGCCTAGGCTAGAGTGAGTGCCGTGGCGTTAGCCTAGCTCACAGCAACCTCAAACTCCTGGGCTCAAGCAATCCTTCTGCCTCAGCCTCCCAAGTAGCTGGGACTACAGGCATGCGCCACCATGCCTGGCTCATTTTCCTATATATATTAGTTGGCCAATTAATTTCTTTCTATTTACAGTAGAGACCGGGTCTGGCTCTTGCTCAGGCTGGTTTCGAACTCCTGACCTCGAGCAATCCGCCCGCCTCGGCCTCCCAGAGAGCTAGGATTACAGGCTTGAGCCACCGCGCCCGCCCGGCCTGCAAGAGAATTTGAAAGCTGACAGAATAGGCGAGGAAAGGCATAGGAGATTTCCACACCCAGTAAGGAAGCCTTTCCCGAAATGGAAGAAAGAAAGGAGCAAACAGAGACACCGGTAGCCCGCCCGGATGAGAGTCTGCCCCTGAGAGAAAGTACCCTGACCAGGTTCACCCGTGGGTGGGTCGCGAGCTAGCGGCATTCAGAAGAGCGAGGCCCGCAGTCTGTGCAGAAGACACCTGCACTCGGGTGTGTGTGGCGGCACAATTCACAAGCAGCTCCAGATGTTAAACCAAGGAGAAGCCAGGGAGTTCCCAACGCCCCAGGTGTCCTCAGCCCACGACTGGCTGCTGTGGGAATGCGAAGCCCGGCTCCTTGTCTCAGAGCGAACAACCAGGAGGTGTGATGTCCACCCCGGGGTTCCCAGGAGGATCAGGCTGAAGCTGAGACTTGGCCTGAAAGTGTCCCCTCGCATGGCCACCCCCTTCCCCTTCCTGCTCCTCTACTCCTGGTGCCCCTCCATCCAGGGGCCAGACCTTAAAGAGTCACCCGCAAGAGAATCCTGGTCCCAAAGGAGCCTTCTGGGGGACCCGTGCTGAGAGAGGTTGTGGGCATGGCCCGCTGGGACTCTGCCCGACCCAGGGCTGAGAGATGCAACCTCCCAGCTCTGGGTCCCTGCAGGAAGTGTTGGCAAGCACAGGGCCAGTCCTCCAAAGGCCCAGGTGCAGGGAGCCCAGGCCAAGCAGCCCGTGGAAGAAGCCACATGCCGTGCCACCCCGGGAACACGACTGCAGGTCACGGCCCCCCCCCTCCTCCTCCTCCTCCTCCTCCTCCTCCTGCCCCCCCCCCGGACATGGTGCAGGGATCAGAGACACCTCAGACACTTGCTACCCAAAGTGCAAAGGGCATCAGTTGCTCCTCCAAACCCCCCCCCTGCCCAGCAGACCGCGTTGTCCAGCCAGCCCCCGGGCCTCCCTGGGGTGCCCAGCACAAAAGTGCAGACACCCACCGGACCCTCAATCTCAGTTTTCGGATGTTTTTGCCACTCTAAGGACCCGCAGGCCAGCTGGGCCTTCTGGCAGGACAGAGAGCCCCGGAATCCGACGTGGAGAGCTGGGTGTACGTCCCCATGAGGAGGCGGTCCCCACCTCTGCGGCTCTCCCCTTGCGGGGAGGGGAGTGGCAGCCGCGGGGCCTCAGAGAAGACACCAGGCTGGGCCCCCGCGGCACAGCGGGAGCACGTCCCCCGCAGGCCGCTTAGCGAGGGCGGCAGGCGGACGGTTGGGTTGCGCGAGACCCTGCGGCCGCCCTGCTACCGGGTTCCTGGGAGGGCGTCCTGGAACCAGCGTCCACACCAAGCCCTTGGAAGGCCCAGGCGACGGAGGAGCCCCGTCAGCGAGGGGCCGAGGACGGTGACAGGTGACAGGTGACAGGCCGGGCGGGAAGGAGTCAGTCAGGCAGGGGCCGAGGAGGAGACGGGCTGGGTAAGGGTTAGGGTTAGAGTCAGGGCACAAGTCACAATCGCAAAGACCTGGAAGCGACCCGAGTGCCCATCGACCCACGAGTGCGTAAATAAAATGTGGCGCGTGGACACCACGGAGTGCTATTCGGCTATGAGGAACAGCGGTGAGAGGGCACCTCTCGTGGTTCTCCTGGCCAGAGCTGGAACCCGTTCCAGTAAGCCAAGTATCCCAAGAATGGACACACGAGCACCACGTGCTCGCGCTCACCAGCAAATTGGTACGAACCGATGGACACCTAAGTGGACACAGAGGACTCACCTTCATCGGGTGGGTGTCGGGCGGGCGTGGGGAGGGGATGGGCATACACATCCATTAGGAATGGGGTGGGTGCGCACCCAATGGGGGATGGGCGCACTTGAAGCCTTGACCCGAGGGGGGAGGCGGGGAGGGGGCGATGTACCCGACCTTAACATTGGTGCCCCCACAATACGCTGGAACCACATGAGAGGTAAATGAATAAGAACACAGGGGGGAGGGGGGCACGGGCAACCCATGTCACCTGAATACTTGGACTCCCATCATCTGCTTGAAGAGAGAGAGAAAAGAAAATGCACTAATAGAGATAAGAGACACTTTTTAAAAATAATGAATCCGAAGAGAAAAGTCAAAGGAGGCCTGTGGAGCAGGTCTGGGTGTGACTCCGGATGCCCCAACATCAGGTGCCACCACCAAAGATTCCTACGTGTAGCCCATAGAACCCCAAAAGCAACGGGACGAGTTCTGGTCACATACTCCCTCAAAATGACATCCTGGCCTTCTTCTGCAACTCCCTCCCCTCTCAGCCTCTCAAGGTTTCCTCCAGCGTGTCGGCTCCCACAGAGCAGACTTTTGGTCTGAGACCTGACAGTCCAGATGCCACGCATGCTGCCGCGTGGCGGCGGTGTCGCGGCTCGGGACAAGAGGAGGCCCCACGGTGCGGGCTGGGGCGCCAGGCACCGCGGCGGGCGCTGAGGGTGGGGGGTGACCCCCAGCCCGGGCCTCCGCGGCGCTCCCAGAAAGGGGACAGAACAAGAGGCCAAAAAAAAAAGAAGAAGCCTACGGCACCCGGTATTCCCAGGCCCGACCCTGCTTAGCTTCCGAGATCAGACGAGATGGGGCGCGTTCGGGGTGGTGTGGCCGTAGACGGCGGAGGGCGCCCCTGCCCCGCTCAAGAAGCCGAGCCTCTCTGCGCTTCCCCGCCGCCGCCTCCTCCCGCCCCAGGCCCCGCGGGGGCCGGGCCTGTTGAGTTTGCCGGCCGGGTCCGGCGGGCTCCGAGGGACGGGGGTGATGGGCGGGGCGGGGCGGGGCGGGCATGGAGGGGCGGGCCGTGGTGGGGGGCTGTCTCTCTACACACACAGACACACAGACACACAGACAACACACACACACCCACACACACACACTCACACTCACACTCACTCACTCACTCACACTCACACAAGATGCGCCTCCACGGCTGGACTCGCCAAGGTGGAGACCTTCCAGCCCCCCTCCTCTCCTCGCCTGGCCTCCTTCACCTCCCCGCCCCCCACCCCCAGCGCCCGTCGCCGCCGCCAATGACTGCGCACGCGCGCGGGGCGCTCGCCCTTTGACCCCAGCCAGGGGCCGCCCTCCCCCACAACCCCTTTCAGCTGTGCCCCCCGCCCTGTGGGTGGGCGGCCGCCTCTTCCCCCGGGTCAGGGCTGGGGCACAGCGCATGGGGGAGGGGAGCCAGTGTATGGGGCGTCTCTCTCTCTCTCTCGGGATGTGTCCCATGGGTGGGGTGGGGTGGGGTGGCTTGGTCTGTGGGGCGCTGAAGAAATCAGTCCCCTCCATCTCCTACCTCTGGAAAACGCCCAAGCCCTTGGGGAACTGCCCGCACCGCTACCGTGGGGGCCGGGACCCTCCTCTGTGTCCTCCTGTGGCCCAGTCCAAGGGGCCTAGGCCTGGCCGGGGCTGCATTGGACCCCAACCACCCTGGCGTGTGGACTCGCCAAAAATCGGCGATTAGATATTGGATTCCAGCTTCATTGAGGTCATTTCACTAATGAGTGCACCGGAAAGAGTTTCCTAATCCATCTGTGAGGGTGGCAACTGAAAGAGAATTTTTTTTTTTTTTTTGAGACAGAGTCTCGCTTTGTTGCCTAGGCTAGAGTGAGTGCCGTGGCGTTAGCCTAGCTCACAGCAACCTCAAACTCCTGGGCTCAAGCAATCCTTCTGCCTCAGCCTCCCAAGTAGCTGGGACTACAGGCATGCGCCACCATGCCTGGCTCATTTTCCTATATATATTAGTTGGCCAATTAATTTCTTTCTATTTACAGTAGAGACCGGGTCTGGCTCTTGCTCAGGCTGGTTTCGAACTCCTGACCTCGAGCAATCCGCCCGCCTCGGCCTCCCAGAGAGCTAGGATTACAGGCTTGAGCCACCGCGCCCGCCCGGCCTGCAAGAGAATTTGAAAGCTGACAGAATAGGCGAGGAAAGGCATAGGAGATTTCCACACCCAGTAAGGAAGCCTTTCCCGAAATGGAAGAAAGAAAGGAGCAAACAGAGACACCGGTAGCCCGCCCGGATGAGAGTCTGCCCCTGAGAGAAAGTACCCTGACCAGGTTCTCCCGTGGGTGGGTGGCGAGCTAGCGGCATTCAGAAGAGCGAGGCCCGCAGTCTGTGCAGAAGACACCTGCACTCGGGTGTGTGTGGCGGCACAATTCACAAGCAGCTCCAGATGTTAAACCAAGGAGAAGCCAGGGAGTTCCCAACGCCCCAGGTGTCCTCAGCCCACGACTGGCTGCTGTGGGAATGCGAAGCCCGGCTCCTTGTCTCAGAGCGAACAACCAGGAGGTGTGATGTCCACCCCGGGGTTCCCAGGAGGATCAGGCTGAAGCTGAGACTTGGCCTGAAAGTGTCCCCTCGCATGGCCACCCCCTTCCCCTTCCTGCTCCTCTACTCCTGGTGCCCCTCCATCCAGGGGCCAGACCTTAAAGAGTCACCCGCAAGAGAATCCTGGTCCCAAAGGAGCCTTCTGGGGGACCCGTGCTGAGAGAGGTTGTGGGCATGGCCCGCTGGGACTCTGCCCGACCCAGGGCTGAGAGATGCAACCTCCCAGCTCTGGGTCCCTGCAGGAAGTGTTGGCAAGCACAGGGCCAGTCCTCCAAAGGCCCAGGTGCAGGGAGCCCAGGCCAAGCAGCCCGTGGAAGAAGCCACATGCCGTGCCACCCCGGGAACACGACTGCAGGTCACGGCCCCCCCCCCCTCCTCCTCCTCCTCCTCCTCCTCCTGCCCCCCCCCCCGACATGGTGCAGGGATCAGAGACACCTCAGACACTTGCTACCCAAAGTGCAAAGGGCATCAGTTGCTCCTCCAAACCCCCCCCCTGCCCAGCAGACCGCGTTGTCCAGCCAGCCCCCGGGCCTCCCTGGGGTGCCCAGCACAAAAGTGCAGACACCCACCGGACCCTCAATCTCAGTTTTCGGATGTTTTTGCCACTCTAAGGACCCGCAGGCCAGCTGGGCCTTCTGGCAGGACAGAGAGCCCCGGAATCCGACGTGGAGAGCTGGGTGTACGTCCCCATGAGGAGGCGGTCCCCACCTCCGCGGCTCTCCCCTTGCGGGGAGGGGAGTGGCAGCCGCGGGGCCTCAGAGAAGACACCAGGCTGGGCCCCCGCGGCACAGCGGGAGCACGTCCCCCGCAGGCCGCTTAGCGAGGGCGGCAGGCGGACGGTTGGGTTGCGCGAGACCCTGCGGCCGCCCTGCTACCGGGTTCCTGGGAGGGCGTCCTGGAACCAGCGTCCACACCAAGCCCTTGGAAGGCCCAGGCGACGGAGGAGCCCCGTCAGCGAGGGGCCGAGGACGGTGACAGGTGACAGGTGACAGGCCGGGCGGGAAGGAGTCAGTCAGGCAGGGGCCGAGGAGGAGACGGGCTGGGTAAGGGTTAGGGTTAGAGTCAGGGCACAAGTCACAATCGCAAAGACCTGGAAGCGACCCGAGTGCCCATCGACCCACGAGTGCGTAAATAAAATGTGGCGCGTGGACACCACGGAGTGCTATTCGGCTATGAGGAACAGCGGTGAGAGGGCACCTCTCGTGGTTCTCCTGGCCAGAGCTGGAACCCGTTCCAGTAAGCCAAGTATCCCAAGAATGGACACACGAGCACCACGTGCTCGCGCTCACCAGCAAATTGGTACGAACCGATGGACACCTAAGTGGACACAGAGGACTCACCTTCATCGGGTGGGTGTCGGGCGGGCGTGGGGAGGGGATGGGCATACACATCCATTAGGAGTGGGGTGGGTGCGCACCCAATGGGGGATGGGCGCACTTGAAGCCTTGACCCGAGGGGGGAGGCGGGGAGGGGGCGATGTACCCGACCTTAACATTGGTGCCCCCACAATACGCTGGAACCACATGAGAGGTAAATGAATAAGAACACAGGGGGGAGGGGGGCACGGGCAACACATGTCACCTTAATACTTGGACTCCCATCATCTGCTTGAAGAGAGAGAGAAAAGAAAATGCACTAATAGAGATAAGAGACACTTTTTAAAAATAATGAATCCGAAGAGAAAAGTCAAAGGAGGCCTGTGGAGCAGGTCTGGGTGTGACTCCGGATGCCCCAACATCAGGTGCCACCACCAAAGATTCCTACGTGTAGCCCATAGAACCCCAAAAGCAACGGGACGAGTTCTGGTCACATACTCCCTCAAAATGACATCCTGGCCTTCTTCTGCAACTCCCTCCCCTCTCAGCCTCTCAAGGTTTCCTCCAGCGTGTCGGCTCCCACAGAGCAGACTTTTGGTCTGAGACCTGACAGTCCAGATGCCACGCATGCTGCCGCGTGGCGGCGGTGTCGCGGCTCGGGACAAGAGGAGGCCCCACGGTGCGGGCTGGGGCGCCAGGCACCGCGGCGGGCGCTGAGGGTGGGGGGTGACCCCCAGCCCGGGCCTCCGCGGCGCTCCCAGAAAGGGGACAGAACAAGAGGCCAAAAAAAAAAGAAGAAGCCTACGGCACCCGGTATTCCCAGGCCCGACCCTGCTTAGCTTCCGAGATCAGACGAGATGGGGCGCGTTCGGGGTGGTGTGGCCGTAGACGGCGGAGGGCGCCCCTGCCCCGCTCAAGAAGCCGAGCCTCTCTGCGCTTCCCCGCCGCCGCCTCCTCCCGCCCCAGGCCCCGCGGGGGCCGGGCGGGCTCCGAGGGACGGGGGTGATGGGCGGGGCGGGGCGGGGCGGGCATGGAGGGGCGGGCCGTGGTGGGGGGCTGTCTCTCTACACACACAGACACACAGACACACAGACAACACACACACACACTCACACTCACACTCACTCACTCACTCACACTCACACAAGATGCGCCTCCACGGCTGGACTCGCCAAGGTGGAGACCTTCCAGCCCCCCTCCTCTCCTCGCCTGGCCTCCTTCACCTCCCCGCCCCCCACCCCCAGCGCCCGTCGCCGCCGCCAATGACTGCGCACGCGCGCGGGGCGCTCGCCCTTTGACCCCAGCCAGGGGCCGCCCTCCCCCACAACCCCTTTCAGCTGTGCCCCCCGCCCTGTGGGTGGGCGGCCGCCTCTTCCCCCGGGTCAGGGCTGGGGCACAGCGCATGGGGGAGGGGAGCCAGTGTATGGGGCGTCTCTCTCTCTCTCTCTCTCTCGGGATGTGTCCCATGGGTGGGGTGGGGTGGGGTGGCTTGGTCTGTGGGGCGCTGAAGAAATCAGTCCCCTCCATCTCCTACCTCTGGAAAACGCCCAAGCCCTTGGGGAACTGCCCGCACCGCTACCGTGGGGGCCGGGACCCTCCTCTGTGTCCTCCTGTGGCCCAGTCCAAGGGGCCTAGGCCTGGCCGGGGCTGCATTGGACCCCAACCACCCTGGCGTGTGGACTCGCCAAAAATCGGCGATTAGATATTGGATTCCAGCTTCATTGAGGTCATTTCACTAATGAGTGCACCGGAAAGAGTTTCCTAATCCATCTGTGAGGGTGGCAACTGAAAGAGAATTTTTTTTTTTTTTTTGAGACAGAGTCTCGCTTTGTTGCCTAGGCTAGAGTGAGTGCCGTGGCGTTAGCCTAGCTCACAGCAACCTCAAACTCCTGGGCTCAAGCAATCCTTCTGCCTCAGCCTCCCAAGTAGCTGGGACTACAGGCATGCGCCACCATGCCTGGCTCATTTTCCTATATATATTAGTTGGCCAATTAATTTCTTTCTATTTACAGTAGAGACCGGGTCTGGCTCTTGCTCAGGCTGGTTTCGAACTCCTGACCTCGAGCAATCCGCCCGCCTCGGCCTCCCAGAGAGCTAGGATTACAGGCTTGAGCCACCGCGCCCGCCCGGCCTGCAAGAGAATTTGAAAGCTGACAGAATAGGCGAGGAAAGGCATAGGAGATTTCCACACCCAGTAAGGAAGCCTTTCCCGAAATGGAAGAAAGAAAGGAGCAAACAGAGACACCGGTAGCCCGCCCGGATGAGAGTCTGCCCCTGAGAGAAAGTACCCTGACCAGGTTCTCCCGTGGGTGGGTGGCGAGCTAGCGGCATTCAGAAGAGCGAGGCCCGCAGTCTGTGCAGAAGACACCTGCACTCGGGTGTGTGTGGCGGCACAATTCACAAGCAGCTCCAGATGTTAAACCAAGGAGAAGCCAGGGAGTTCCCAACGCCCCAGGTGTCCTCAGCCCACGACTGGCTGCTGTGGGAATGCGAAGCCCGGCTCCTTGTCTCAGAGCGAACAACCAGGAGGTGTGATGTCCACCCCGGGGTTCCCAGGAGGATCAGGCTGAAGCTGAGACTTGGCCTGAAAGTGTCCCCTCGCATGGCCACCCCCTTCCCCTTCCTGCTCCTCTACTCCTGGTGCCCCTCCATCCAGGGGCCAGACCTTAAAGAGTCACCCGCAAGAGAATCCTGGTCCCAAAGGAGCCTTCTGGGGGACCCGTGCTGAGAGAGGTTGTGGGCATGGCCCGCTGGGACTCTGCCCGACCCAGGGCTGAGAGATGCAACCTCCCAGCTCTGGGTCCCTGCAGGAAGTGTTGGCAAGCACAGGGCCAGTCCTCCAAAGGCCCAGGTGCAGGGAGCCCAGGCCAAGCAGCCCGTGGAAGAAGCCACATGCCGTGCCACCCCGGGAACACGACTGCAGGTCACGGCCCCCCCCCTCCTCCTCCTCCTCCTCCTCCTCCTCCTGCCCCCCCCCCGGACATGGTGCAGGGATCAGAGACACCTCAGACACTTGCTACCCAAAGTGCAAAGGGCATCAGTTGCTCCTCCAAACCCCCCCCCTGCCCAGCAGACCGCGTTGTCCAGCCAGCCCCCGGGCCTCCCTGGGGTGCCCAGCACAAAAGTGCAGACACCCACCGGACCCTCAATCTCAGTTTTCGGATGTTTTTGCCACTCTAAGGACCCGCAGGCCAGCTGGGCCTTCTGGCAGGACAGAGAGCCCCGGAATCCGACGTGGAGAGCTGGGTGTACGTCCCCATGAGGAGGCGGTCCCCACCTCCGCGGCTCTCCCCTTGCGGGGAGGGGAGTGGCAGCCGCGGGGCCTCAGAGAAGACACCAGGCTGGGCCCCCGCGGCACAGCGGGAGCACGTCCCCCGCAGGCCGCTTAGCGAGGGCGGCAGGCGGACGGTTGGGTTGCGCGAGACCCTGCGGCCGCCCTGCTACCGGGTTCCTGGGAGGGCGTCCTGGAACCAGCGTCCACACCAAGCCCTTGGAAGGCCCAGGCGACGGAGGAGCCCCGTCAGCGAGGGGCCGAGGACGGTGACAGGTGACAGGTGACAGGCCGGGCGGGAAGGAGTCAGTCAGGCAGGGGCCGAGGAGGAGACGGGCTGGGTAAGGGTTAGGGTTAGAGTCAGGGCACAAGTCACAATCGCAAAGACCTGGAAGCGACCCGAGTGCCCATCGACCCACGAGTGCGTAAATAAAATGTGGCGCGTGGACACCACGGAGTGCTATTCGGCTATGAGGAACAGCGGTGAGAGGGCACCTCTCGTGGTTCTCCTGGCCAGAGCTGGAACCCGTTCCAGTAAGCCAAGTATCCCAAGAATGGACACACGAGCACCACGTGCTCGCGCTCACCAGCAAATTGGTACGAACCGATGGACACCTAAGTGGACACAGAGGACTCACCTTCATCGGGTGGGTGTCGGGCGGGCGTGGGGAGGGGATGGGCATACACATCCATTAGGAGTGGGGTGGGTGCGCACCCAATGGGGGATGGGCGCACTTGAAGCCTTGACCCGAGGGGGGAGGCGGGGAGGGGGCGATGTACCCGACCTTAACATTGGTGCCCCCACAATACGCTGGAACCACATGAGAGGTAAATGAATAAGAACACAGGGGGGAGGGGGGCACGGGCAACACATGTCACCTTAATACTTGGACTCCCATCATCTGCTTGAAGAGAGAGAGAAAAGAAAATGCACTAATAGAGATAAGAGACACTTTTTAAAAATAATGAATCCGAAGAGAAAAGTCAAAGGAGGCCTGTGGAGCAGGTCTGGGTGTGACTCCGGATGCCCCAACATCAGGTGCCACCACCAAAGATTCCTACGTGTAGCCCATAGAACCCCAAAAGCAACGGGACGAGTTCTGGTCACATACTCCCTCAAAATGACATCCTGGCCTTCTTCTGCAACTCCCTCCCCTCTCAGCCTCTCAAGGTTTCCTCCAGCGTGTCGGCTCCCACAGAGCAGACTTTTGGTCTGAGACCTGACAGTCCAGATGCCACGCATGCTGCCGCGTGGCGGCGGTGTCGCGGCTCGGGACAAGAGGAGGCCCCACGGTGCGGGCTGGGGCGCCAGGCACCGCGGCGGGCGCTGAGGGTGGGGGGTGACCCCCAGCCCGGGCCTCCGCGGCGCTCCCAGAAAGGGGACAGAACAAGAGGCCAAAAAAAAAAGAAGAAGCCTACGGCACCCGGTATTCCCAGGCCCGACCCTGCTTAGCTTCCGAGATCAGACGAGATGGGGCGCGTTCGGGGTGGTGTGGCCGTAGACGGCGGAGGGCGCCCCTGCCCCGCTCAAGAAGCCGAGCCTCTCTGCGCTTCCCCGCCGCCGCCTCCTCCCGCCCCAGGCCCCGCGGGGGCCGGGCCTGTTGAGTTTGCCGGCCGGGTCCGGCGGGCTCCGAGGGACGGGGGTGATGGGCGGGGCGGGGCGGGGCGGGCATGGAGGGGCGGGCCGTGGTGGGGGGCTGTCTCTCTACACACACAGACACACAGACACACAGACAACACACACACACACTCACACTCACACTCACACTCACACTCACTCACTCACTCACACTCACACAAGATGCGCCTCCACGGCTGGACTCGCCAAGGTGGAGACCTTCCAGCCCCCCTCCTCTCCTCGCCTGGCCTCCTTCACCTCCCCGCCCCCCACCCCCAGCGCCCGTCGCCGCCGCCAATGACTGCGCACGCGCGCGGGGCGCTCGCCCTTTGACCCCAGCCAGGGGCCGCCCTCCCCCACAACCCCTTTCAGCTGTGCCCCCCGCCCTGTGGGTGGGCGGCCGCCTCTTCCCCCGGGTCAGGGCTGGGGCACAGCGCATGGGGGAGGGGAGCCAGTGTATGGGGCGTCTCTCTCTCTCTCTCGGGATGTGTCCCATGGGTGGGGTGGGGTGGGGTGGCTTGGTCTGTGGGGCGCTGAAGAAATCAGTCCCCTCCATCTCCTACCTCTGGAAAACGCCCAAGCCCTTGGGGAACTGCCCGCACCGCTACCGTGGGGGCCGGGACCCTCCTCTGTGTCCTCCTGTGGCCCAGTCCAAGGGGCCTAGGCCTGGCCGGGGCTGCATTGGACCCCAACCACCCTGGCGTGTGGACTCGCCAAAAATCGGCGATTAGATATTGGATTCCAGCTTCATTGAGGTCATTTCACTAATGAGTGCACCGGAAAGAGTTTCCTAATCCATCTATGAGGGTGGCAACTGAAAGAGAATTTTTTTTTTTTTTTGAGACAGAGTCTCGCTTTGTTGCCTAGGCTAGAGTGAGTGCCGTGGCGTTAGCCTAGCTCACAGCAACCTCAAACTCCTGGGCTCAAGCAATCCTTCTGCCTCAGCCTCCCAAGTAGCTGGGACTACAGGCATGCGCCACCATGCCTGGCTCATTTTCCTATATATATTAGTTGGCCAATTAATTTCTTTCTATTTACAGTAGAGACCGGGTCTGGCTCTTGCTCAGGCTGGTTTCGAACTCCTGACCTCGAGCAATCCGCCCGCCTCGGCCTCCCAGAGAGCTAGGATTACAGGCTTGAGCCACCGCGCCCGCCCGGCCTGCAAGAGAATTTGAAAGCTGACAGAATAGGCGAGGAAAGGCATAGGAGATTTCCACACCCAGTAAGGAAGCCTTTCCCGAAATGGAAGAAAGAAAGGAGCAAACAGAGACACCGGTAGCCCGCCCGGATGAGAGTCTGCCCCTGAGAGAAAGTACCCTGACCAGGTTCTCCCGTGGGTGGGTGGCGAGCTAGCGGCATTCAGAAGAGCGAGGCCCGCAGTCTGTGCAGAAGACACCTGCACTCGGGTGTGTGTGGCGGCACAATTCACAAGCAGCTCCAGATGTTAAACCAAGGAGAAGCCAGGGAGTTCCCAACGCCCCAGGTGTCCTCAGCCCACGACTGGCTGCTGTGGGAATGCGAAGCCCGGCTCCTTGTCTCAGAGCGAACAACCAGGAGGTGTGATGTCCACCCCGGGGTTCCCAGGAGGATCAGGCTGAAGCTGAGACTTGGCCTGAAAGTGTCCCCTCGCATGGCCACCCCCTTCCCCTTCCTGCTCCTCTACTCCTGGTGCCCCTCCATCCAGGGGCCAGACCTTAAAGAGTCACCCGCAAGAGAATCCTGGTCCCAAAGGAGCCTTCTGGGGGACCCGTGCTGAGAGAGGTTGTGGGCATGGCCCGCTGGGACTCTGCCCGACCCAGGGCTGAGAGATGCAACCTCCCAGCTCTGGGTCCCTGCAGGAAGTGTTGGCAAGCACAGGGCCAGTCCTCCAAAGGCCCAGGTGCAGGGAGCCCAGGCCAAGCAGCCCGTGGAAGAAGCCACATGCCGTGCCACCCCGGGAACACGACTGCAGGTCACGGCCCCCCCCCTCCTCCTCCTCCTCCTCCTCCTCCTCCTGCCCCCCCCCCCGGACATGGTGCAGGGATCAGAGACACCTCAGACACTTGCTACCCAAAGTGCAAAGGGCATCAGTTGCTCCTCCAAACCCCCCCCCTGCCCAGCAGACCGCGTTGTCCAGCCAGCCCCCGGGCCTCCCTGGGGTGCCCAGCACAAAAGTGCAGACACCCACCGGACCCTCAATCTCAGTTTTCGGATGTTTTTGCCACTCTAAGGACCCGCAGGCCAGCTGGGCCTTCTGGCAGGACAGAGAGCCCCGGAATCCGACGTGGAGAGCTGGGTGTACGTCCCCATGAGGAGGCGGTCCCCACCTCCGCGGCTCTCCCCTTGCGGGGAGGGGAGTGGCAGCCGCGGGGCCTCAGAGAAGACACCAGGCTGGGCCCCCGCGGCACAGCGGGAGCACGTCCCCCGCAGGCCGCTTAGCGAGGGCGGCAGGCGGACGGTTGGGTTGCGCGAGACCCTGCGGCCGCCCTGCTACCGGGTTCCTGGGAGGGCGTCCTGGAACCAGCGTCCACACCAAGCCCTTGGAAGGCCCAGGCGACGGAGGAGCCCCGTCAGCGAGGGGCCGAGGACGGTGACAGGTGACAGGTGACAGGCCGGGCGGGAAGGAGTCAGTCAGGCAGGGGCCGAGGAGGAGACGGGCTGGGTAAGGGTTAGGGTTAGAGTCAGGGCACAAGTCACAATCGCAAAGACCTGGAAGCGACCCGAGTGCCCATCGACCCACGAGTGCGTAAATAAAATGTGGCGCGTGGACACCACGGAGTGCTATTCGGCTATGAGGAACAGCGGTGAGAGGGCACCTCTCGTGGTTCTCCTGGCCAGAGCTGGAACCCGTTCCAGTAAGCCAAGTATCCCAAGAATGGACACACGAGCACCACGTGCTCGCGCTCACCAGCAAATTGGTACGAACCGATGGACACCTAAGTGGACACAGAGGACTCACCTTCATCGGGTGGGTGTCGGGCGGGCGTGGGGAGGGGATGGGCATACACATCCATTAGGAGTGGGGTGGGTGCGCACCCAATGGGGGATGGGCGCACTTGAAGCCTTGACCCGAGGGGGGAGGCGGGGAGGGGGCGATGTACCCGACCTTAACATTGGTGCCCCCACAATACGCTGGAACCACATGAGAGGTAAATGAATAAGAACACAGGGGGGAGGGGGGCACGGGCAACACATGTCACCTTAATACTTGGACTCCCATCATCTGCTTGAAGAGAGAGAGAAAAGAAAATGCACTAATAGAGATAAGAGACACTTTTTAAAAATAATGAATCCGAAGAGAAAAGTCAAAGGAGGCCTGTGGAGCAGGTCTGGGTGTGACTCCGGATGCCCCAACATCAGGTGCCACCACCAAAGATTCCTACGTGTAGCCCATAGAACCCCAAAAGCAACGGGACGAGTTCTGGTCACATACTCCCTCAAAATGACATCCTGGCCTTCTTCTGCAACTCCCTCCCCTCTCAGCCTCTCAAGGTTTCCTCCAGCGTGTCGGCTCCCACAGAGCAGACTTTTGGTCTGAGACCTGACAGTCCAGATGCCACGCATGCTGCCGCGTGGCGGCGGTGTCGCGGCTCGGGACAAGAGGAGGCCCCACGGTGCGGGCTGGGGCGCCAGGCACCGCGGCGGGCGCTGAGGGTGGGGGGTGACCCCCAGCCCGGGCCTCCGCGGCGCTCCCAGAAAGGGGACAGAACAAGAGGCCAAAAAAAAAAGAAGAAGCCTACGGCACCCGGTATTCCCAGGCCCGACCCTGCTTAGCTTCCGAGATCAGACGAGATGGGGCGCGTTCGGGGTGGTGTGGCCGTAGACGGCGGAGGGCGCCCCTGCCCCGCTCAAGAAGCCGAGCCTCTCTGCGCTTCCCCGCCGCCGCCTCCTCCCGCCCCAGGCCCCGCGGGGGCCGGGCCTGTTGAGTTTGCCGGCCGGGTCCGGCGGGCTCCGAGGGACGGGGGTGATGGGCGGGGCGGGGCGGGGCGGGCATGGAGGGGCGGGCCGTGGTGGGGGGCTGTCTCTCTACACACACAGACACACAGACACACAGACAACACACACACACCCACACACACACACTCACACTCACACTCACTCACTCACTCACACTCACACAAGATGCGCCTCCACGGCTGGACTCGCCAAGGTGGAGACCTTCCAGCCCCCCTCCTCTCCTCGCCTGGCCTCCTTCACCTCCCCGCCCCCCACCCCCAGCGCCCGTCGCCGCCGCCAATGACTGCGCACGCGCGCGGGGCGCTCGCCCTTTGACCCCAGCCAGGGGCCGCCCTCCCCCACAACCCCTTTCAGCTGTGCCCCCCGCCCTGTGGGTGGGCGGCCGCCTCTTCCCCCGGGTCAGGGCTGGGGCACAGCGCATGGGGGAGGGGAGCCAGTGTATGGGGCGTCTCTCTCTCTCTCTCGGGATGTGTCCCATGGGTGGGGTGGGGTGGGGTGGCTTGGTCTGTGGGGCGCTGAAGAAATCAGTCCCCTCCATCTCCTACCTCTGGAAAACGCCCAAGCCCTTGGGGAACTGCCCGCACCGCTACCGTGGGGGCCGGGACCCTCCTCTGTGTCCTCCTGTGGCCCAGTCCAAGGGGCCTAGGCCTGGCCGGGGCTGCATTGGACCCCAACCACCCTGGCGTGTGGACTCGCCAAAAATCGGCGATTAGATATTGGATTCCAGCTTCATTGAGGTCATTTCACTAATGAGTGCACCGGAAAGAGTTTCCTAATCCATCTGTGAGGGTGGCAACTGAAAGAGAATTTTTTTTTTTTTTTTGAGACAGAGTCTCGCTTTGTTGCCTAGGCTAGAGTGAGTGCCGTGGCGTTAGCCTAGCTCACAGCAACCTCAAACTCCTGGGCTCAAGCAATCCTTCTGCCTCAGCCTCCCAAGTAGCTGGGACTACAGGCATGCGCCACCATGCCTGGCTCATTTTCCTATATATATTAGTTGGCCAATTAATTTCTTTCTATTTACAGTAGAGACCGGGTCTGGCTCTTGCTCAGGCTGGTTTCGAACTCCTGACCTCGAGCAATCCGCCCGCCTCGGCCTCCCAGAGAGCTAGGATTACAGGCTTGAGCCACCGCGCCCGCCCGGCCTGCAAGAGAATTTGAAAGCTGACAGAATAGGCGAGGAAAGGCATAGGAGATTTCCACACCCAGTAAGGAAGCCTTTCCCGAAATGGAAGAAAGAAAGGAGCAAACAGAGACACCGGTAGCCCGCCCGGATGAGAGTCTGCCCCTGAGAGAAAGTACCCTGACCAGGTTCACCCGTGGGTGGGTCGCGAGCTAGCGGCATTCAGAAGAGCGAGGCCCGCAGTCTGTGCAGAAGACACCTGCGCTCGGGTGTGTGTGGCGGCACAATTCACAAGCAGCTCCAGATGTTAAACCAAGGAGAAGCCAGGGAGTTCCCAACGCCCCAGGTGTCCTCAGCCCACGACTGGCTGCTGTGGGAATGCGAAGCCCGGCTCCTTGTCTCAGAGCGAACAACCAGGAGGTGTGATGTCCACCCCGGGGTTCCCAGGAGGATCAGGCTGAAGCTGAGACTTGGCCTGAAAGTGTCCCCTCGCATGGCCACCCCCTTCCCCTTCCTGCTCCTCTACTCCTGGTGCCCCTCCATCCAGGGGCCAGACCTTAAAGAGTCACCCGCAAGAGAATCCTGGTCCCAAAGGAGCCTTCTGGGGGACCCGTGCTGAGAGAGGTTGTGGGCATGGCCCGCTGGGACTCTGCCCGACCCAGGGCTGAGAGATGCAACCTCCCAGCTCTGGGTCCCTGCAGGAAGTGTTGGCAAGCACAGGGCCAGTCCTCCAAAGGCCCAGGTGCAGGGAGCCCAGGCCAAGCAGCCCGTGGAAGAAGCCACATGCCGTGCCACCCCGGGAACACGACTGCAGGTCACGGCCCCCCCCCTCCTCCTCCTCCTCCTCCTCCTCCTCCTGCCCCCCCCCCGGACATGGTGCAGGGATCAGAGACACCTCAGACACTTGCTACCCAAAGTGCAAAGGGCATCAGTTGCTCCTCCAAACCCCCCCCCTGCCCAGCAGACCGCGTTGTCCAGCCAGCCCCCGGGCCTCCCTGGGGTGCCCAGCACAAAAGTGCAGACACCCACCGGACCCTCAATCTCAGTTTTCGGATGTTTTTGCCACTCTAAGGACCCGCAGGCCAGCTGGGCCTTCTGGCAGGACAGAGAGCCCCGGAATCCGACGTGGAGAGCTGGGTGTACGTCCCCATGAGGAGGCGGTCCCCACCTCCGCGGCTCTCCCCTTGCGGGGAGGGGAGTGGCAGCCGCGGGGCCTCAGAGAAGACACCAGGCTGGGCCCCCGCGGCACAGCGGGAGCACGTCCCCCGCAGGCCGCTTAGCGAGGGCGGCAGGCGGACGGTTGGGTTGCGCGAGACCCTGCGGCCGCCCTGCTACCGGGTTCCTGGGAGGGCGTCCTGGAACCAGCGTCCACACCAAGCCCTTGGAAGGCCCAGGCGACGGAGGAGCCCCGTCAGCGAGGGGCCGAGGACGGTGACAGGTGACAGGCCGGGCGGGAAGGAGTCAGTCAGGCAGGGGCCGAGGAGGAGACGGGCTGGGTAAGGGTTAGGGTTAGAGTCAGGGCACAAGTCACAATCGCAAAGACCTGGAAGCGACCCGAGTGCCCATCGACCCACGAGTGCGTAAATAAAATGTGGCGCGTGGACACCACGGAGTGCTATTCGGCTATGAGGAACAGCGGTGAGAGGGCACCTCTCGTGGTTCTCCTGGCCAGAGCTGGAACCCGTTCCAGTAAGCCAAGTATCCCAAGAATGGACACACGAGCACCACGTGCTCGCGCTCACCAGCAAATTGGTACGAACCGATGGACACCTAAGTGGACACAGAGGACTCACCTTCATCGGGTGGGTGTCGGGCGGGCGTGGGGAGGGGATGGGCATACACATCCATTAGGAGTGGGGTGGGTGCGCACCCAATGGGGGATGGGCGCACTTGAAGCCTTGACCCGAGGGGGGAGGCGGGGAGGGGGCGATGTACCCGACCTTAACATTGGTGCCCCCACAATACGCTGGAACCACATGAGAGGTAAATGAATAAGAACACAGGGGGGAGGGGGGCACGGGCAACACATGTCACCTTAATACTTGGACTCCCATCATCTGCTTGAAGAGAGAGAGAAAAGAAAATGCACTAATAGAGATAAGAGACACTTTTTAAAAATAATGAATCCGAAGAGAAAAGTCAAAGGAGGCCTGTGGAGCAGGTCTGGGTGTGACTCCGGATGCCCCAACATCAGGTGCCACCACCAAAGATTCCTACGTGTAGCCCATAGAACCCCAAAAGCAACGGGACGAGTTCTGGTCACATACTCCCTCAAAATGACATCCTGGCCTTCTTCTGCAACTCCCTCCCCTCTCAGCCTCTCAAGGTTTCCTCCAGCGTGTCGGCTCCCACAGAGCAGACTTTTGGTCTGAGACCTGACAGTCCAGATGCCACGCATGCTGCCGCGTGGCGGCGGTGTCGCGGCTCGGGACAAGAGGAGGCCCCACGGTGCGGGCTGGGGCGCCAGGCACCGCGGCGGGCGCTGAGGGTGGGGGGTGACCCCCAGCCCGGGCCTCCGCGGCGCTCCCAGAAAGGGGACAGAACAAGAGGCCAAAAAAAAAAGAAGAAGCCTACGGCACCCGGTATTCCCAGGCCCGACCCTGCTTAGCTTCCGAGATCAGACGAGATGGGGCGCGTTCGGGGTGGTGTGGCCGTAGACGGCGGAGGGCGCCCCTGCCCCGCTCAAGAAGCCGAGCCTCTCTGCGCTTCCCCGCCGCCGCCTCCTCCCGCCCCAGGCCCCGCGGGGGCCGGGCCTGTTGAGTTTGCCGGCCGGGTCCGGCGGGCTCCGAGGGACGGGGGTGATGGGCGGGGCGGGGCGGGGCGGGCATGGAGGGGCGGGCCGTGGTGGGGGGCTGTCTCTCTACACACACAGACACACAGACACACAGACAACACACACACACCCACACACACACACTCACACTCACACTCACTCACTCACTCACACTCACACAAGATGCGCCTCCACGGCTGGACTCGCCAAGGTGGAGACCTTCCAGCCCCCCTCCTCTCCTCGCCTGGCCTCCTTCACCTCCCCGCCCCCCACCCCCAGCGCCCGTCGCCGCCGCCAATGACTGCGCACGCGCGCGGGGCGCTCGCCCTTTGACCCCAGCCAGGGGCCGCCCTCCCCCACAACCCCTTTCAGCTGTGCCCCCCGCCCTGTGGGTGGGCGGCCGCCTCTTCCCCCGGGTCAGGGCTGGGGCACAGCGCATGGGGGAGGGGAGCCAGTGTATGGGGCGTCTCTCTCTCTCTCTCGGGATGTGTCCCATGGGTGGGGTGGGGTGGGGTGGCTTGGTCTGTGGGGCGCTGAAGAAATCAGTCCCCTCCATCTCCTACCTCTGGAAAACGCCCAAGCCCTTGGGGAACTGCCCGCACCGCTACCGTGGGGGCCGGGACCCTCCTCTGTGTCCTCCTGTGGCCCAGTCCAAGGGGCCTAGGCCTGGCCGGGGCTGCATTGGACCCCAACCACCCTGGCGTGTGGACTCGCCAAAAATCGGCGATTAGATATTGGATTCCAGCTTCATTGAGGTCATTTCACTAATGAGTGCACCGGAAAGAGTTTCCTAATCCATCTGTGAGGGTGGCAACTGAAAGAGAATTTTTTTTTTTTTTTTGAGACAGAGTCTCGCTTTGTTGCCTAGGCTAGAGTGAGTGCCGTGGCGTTAGCCTAGCTCACAGCAACCTCAAACTCCTGGGCTCAAGCAATCCTTCTGCCTCAGCCTCCCAAGTAGCTGGGACTACAGGCATGCGCCACCATGCCTGGCTCATTTTCCTATATATATTAGTTGGCCAATTAATTTCTTTCTATTTACAGTAGAGACCGGGTCTGGCTCTTGCTCAGGCTGGTTTCGAACTCCTGACCTCGAGCAATCCGCCCGCCTCGGCCTCCCAGAGAGCTAGGATTACAGGCTTGAGCCACCGCGCCCGCCCGGCCTGCAAGAGAATTTGAAAGCTGACAGAATAGGCGAGGAAAGGCATAGGAGATTTCCACACCCAGTAAGGAAGCCTTTCCCGAAATGGAAGAAAGAAAGGAGCAAACAGAGACACCGGTAGCCCGCCCGGATGAGAGTCTGCCCCTGAGAGAAAGTACCCTGACCAGGTTCACCCGTGGGTGGGTCGCGAGCTAGCGGCATTCAGAAGAGCGAGGCCCGCAGTCTGTGCAGAAGACACCTGCGCTCGGGTGTGTGTGGCGGCACAATTCACAAGCAGCTCCAGATGTTAAACCAAGGAGAAGCCAGGGAGTTCCCAACGCCCCAGGTGTCCTCAGCCCACGACTGGCTGCTGTGGGAATGCGAAGCCCGGCTCCTTGTCTCAGAGCGAACAACCAGGAGGTGTGATGTCCACCCCGGGGTTCCCAGGAGGATCAGGCTGAAGCTGAGACTTGGCCTGAAAGTGTCCCCTCGCATGGCCACCCCCTTCCCCTTCCTGCTCCTCTACTCCTGGTGCCCCTCCATCCAGGGGCCAGACCTTAAAGAGTCACCCGCAAGAGAATCCTGGTCCCAAAGGAGCCTTCTGGGGGACCCGTGCTGAGAGAGGTTGTGGGCATGGCCCGCTGGGACTCTGCCCGACCCAGGGCTGAGAGATGCAACCTCCCAGCTCTGGGTCCCTGCAGGAAGTGTTGGCAAGCACAGGGCCAGTCCTCCAAAGGCCCAGGTGCAGGGAGCCCAGGCCAAGCAGCCCGTGGAAGAAGCCACATGCCGTGCCACCCCGGGAACACGACTGCAGGTCACGGCCCCCCCCCTCCTCCTCCTCCTCCTCCTCCTCCTCCTGCCCCCCCCCCGGACATGGTGCAGGGATCAGAGACACCTCAGACACTTGCTACCCAAAGTGCAAAGGGCATCAGTTGCTCCTCCAAACCCCCCCCCTGCCCAGCAGACCGCGTTGTCCAGCCAGCCCCCGGGCCTCCCTGGGGTGCCCAGCACAAAAGTGCAGACACCCACCGGACCCTCAATCTCAGTTTTCGGATGTTTTTGCCACTCTAAGGACCCGCAGGCCAGCTGGGCCTTCTGGCAGGACAGAGAGCCCCGGAATCCGACGTGGAGAGCTGGGTGTACGTCCCCATGAGGAGGCGGTCCCCACCTCCGCGGCTCTCCCCTTGCGGGGAGGGGAGTGGCAGCCGCGGGGCCTCAGAGAAGACACCAGGCTGGGCCCCCGCGGCACAGCGGGAGCACGTCCCCCGCAGGCCGCTTAGCGAGGGCGGCAGGCGGACGGTTGGGTTGCGCGAGACCCTGCGGCCGCCCTGCTACCGGGTTCCTGGGAGGGCGTCCTGGAACCAGCGTCCACACCAAGCCCTTGGAAGGCCCAGGCGACGGAGGAGCCCCGTCAGCGAGGGGCCGAGGACGGTGACAGGTGACAGGTGACAGGCCGGGCGGGAAGGAGTCAGTCAGGCAGGGGCCGAGGAGGAGACGGGCTGGGTAAGGGTTAGGGTTAGAGTCAGGGCACAAGTCACAATCGCAAAGACCTGGAAGCGACCCGAGTGCCCATCGACCCACGAGTGCGTAAATAAAATGTGGCGCGTGGACACCACGGAGTGCTATTCGGCTATGAGGAACAGCGGTGAGAGGGCACCTCTCGTGGTTCTCCTGGCCAGAGCTGGAACCCGTTCCAGTAAGCCAAGTATCCCAAGAATGGACACACGAGCACCACGTGCTCGCGCTCACCAGCAAATTGGTACGAACCGATGGACACCTAAGTGGACACAGAGGACTCACCTTCATCGGGTGGGTGTCGGGCGGGCGTGGGGAGGGGATGGGCATACACATCCATTAGGAGTGGGGTGGGTGCGCACCCAATGGGGGATGGGCGCACTTGAAGCCTTGACCCGAGGGGGGAGGCGGGGAGGGGGCGATGTACCCGACCTTAACATTGGTGCCCCCACAATACGCTGGAACCACATGAGAGGTAAATGAATAAGAACACAGGGGGGAGGGGGGCACGGGCAACACATGTCACCTTAATACTTGGACTCCCATCATCTGCTTGAAGAGAGAGAGAAAAGAAAATGCACTAATAGAGATAAGAGACACTTTTTAAAAATAATGAATCCGAAGAGAAAAGTCAAAGGAGGCCTGTGGAGCAGGTCTGGGTGTGACTCCGGATGCCCCAACATCAGGTGCCACCACCAAAGATTCCTACGTGTAGCCCATAGAACCCCAAAAGCAACGGGACGAGTTCTGGTCACATACTCCCTCAAAATGACATCCTGGCCTTCTTCTGCAACTCCCTCCCCTCTCAGCCTCTCAAGGTTTCCTCCAGCGTGTCGGCTCCCACAGAGCAGACTTTTGGTCTGAGACCTGACAGTCCAGATGCCACGCATGCTGCCGCGTGGCGGCGGTGTCGCGGCTCGGGACAAGAGGAGGCCCCACGGTGCGGGCTGGGGCGCCAGGCACCGCGGCGGGCGCTGAGGGTGGGGGGTGACCCCCAGCCCGGGCCTCCGCGGCGCTCCCAGAAAGGGGACAGAACAAGAGGCCAAAAAAAAAAGAAGAAGCCTACGGCACCCGGTATTCCCAGGCCCGACCCTGCTTAGCTTCCGAGATCAGACGAGATGGGGCGCGTTCGGGGTGGTGTGGCCGTAGACGGCGGAGGGCGCCCCTGCCCCGCTCAAGAAGCCGAGCCTCTCTGCGCTTCCCCGCCGCCGCCTCCTCCCGCCCCAGGCCCCGCGGGGGCCGGGCCTGTTGAGTTTGCCGGCCGGGTCCGGCGGGCTCCGAGGGACGGGGGTGATGGGCGGGGCGGGGCGGGGCGGGCATGGAGGGGCGGGCCGTGGTGGGGGGCTGTCTCTCTACACACACAGACACACAGACACACAGACAACACACACACACACTCACACTCACACTCACACTCACACTCACTCACTCACTCACACTCACACAAGATGCGCCTCCACGGCTGGACTCGCCAAGGTGGAGACCTTCCAGCCCCCCTCCTCTCCTCGCCTGGCCTCCTTCACCTCCCCGCCCCCCACCCCCAGCGCCCGTCGCCGCCGCCAATGACTGCGCACGCGCGCGGGGCGCTCGCCCTTTGACCCCAGCCAGGGGCCGCCCTCCCCCACAACCCCTTTCAGCTGTGCCCCCCGCCCTGTGGGTGGGCGGCCGCCTCTTCCCCCGGGTCAGGGCTGGGGCACAGCGCATGGGGGAGGGGAGCCAGTGTATGGGGCGTCTCTCTCTCTCTCTCGGGATGTGTCCCATGGGTGGGGTGGGGTGGGGTGGCTTGGTCTGTGGGGCGCTGAAGAAATCAGTCCCCTCCATCTCCTACCTCTGGAAAACGCCCAAGCCCTTGGGGAACTGCCCGCACCGCTACCGTGGGGGCCGGGACCCTCCTCTGTGTCCTCCTGTGGCCCAGTCCAAGGGGCCTAGGCCTGGCCGGGGCTGCATTGGACCCCAACCACCCTGGCGTGTGGACTCGCCAAAAATCGGCGATTAGATATTGGATTCCAGCTTCATTGAGGTCATTTCACTAATGAGTGCACCGGAAAGAGTTTCCTAATCCATCTATGAGGGTGGCAACTGAAAGAGAATTTTTTTTTTTTTTTGAGACAGAGTCTCGCTTTGTTGCCTAGGCTAGAGTGAGTGCCGTGGCGTTAGCCTAGCTCACAGCAACCTCAAACTCCTGGGCTCAAGCAATCCTTCTGCCTCAGCCTCCCAAGTAGCTGGGACTACAGGCATGCGCCACCATGCCTGGCTCATTTTCCTATATATATTAGTTGGCCAATTAATTTCTTTCTATTTACAGTAGAGACCGGGTCTGGCTCTTGCTCAGGCTGGTTTCGAACTCCTGACCTCGAGCAATCCGCCCGCCTCGGCCTCCCAGAGAGCTAGGATTACAGGCTTGAGCCACCGCGCCCGCCCGGCCTGCAAGAGAATTTGAAAGCTGACAGAATAGGCGAGGAAAGGCATAGGAGATTTCCACACCCAGTAAGGAAGCCTTTCCCGAAATGGAAGAAAGAAAGGAGCAAACAGAGACACCGGTAGCCCGCCCGGATGAGAGTCTGCCCCTGAGAGAAAGTACCCTGACCAGGTTCTCCCGTGGGTGGGTGGCGAGCTAGCGGCATTCAGAAGAGCGAGGCCCGCAGTCTGTGCAGAAGACACCTGCACTCGGGTGTGTGTGGCGGCACAATTCACAAGCAGCTCCAGATGTTAAACCAAGGAGAAGCCAGGGAGTTCCCAACGCCCCAGGTGTCCTCAGCCCACGACTGGCTGCTGTGGGAATGCGAAGCCCGGCTCCTTGTCTCAGAGCGAACAACCAGGAGGTGTGATGTCCACCCCGGGGTTCCCAGGAGGATCAGGCTGAAGCTGAGACTTGGCCTGAAAGTGTCCCCTCGCATGGCCACCCCCTTCCCCTTCCTGCTCCTCTACTCCTGGTGCCCCTCCATCCAGGGGCCAGACCTTAAAGAGTCACCCGCAAGAGAATCCTGGTCCCAAAGGAGCCTTCTGGGGGACCCGTGCTGAGAGAGGTTGTGGGCATGGCCCGCTGGGACTCTGCCCGACCCAGGGCTGAGAGATGCAACCTCCCAGCTCTGGGTCCCTGCAGGAAGTGTTGGCAAGCACAGGGCCAGTCCTCCAAAGGCCCAGGTGCAGGGAGCCCAGGCCAAGCAGCCCGTGGAAGAAGCCACATGCCGTGCCACCCCGGGAACACGACTGCAGGTCACGGCCCCCCCCCTCCTCCTCCTCCTCCTCCTCCTCCTCCTGCCCCCCCCCCCGGACATGGTGCAGGGATCAGAGACACCTCAGACACTTGCTACCCAAAGTGCAAAGGGCATCAGTTGCTCCTCCAAACCCCCCCCCTGCCCAGCAGACCGCGTTGTCCAGCCAGCCCCCGGGCCTCCCTGGGGTGCCCAGCACAAAAGTGCAGACACCCACCGGACCCTCAATCTCAGTTTTCGGATGTTTTTGCCACTCTAAGGACCCGCAGGCCAGCTGGGCCTTCTGGCAGGACAGAGAGCCCCGGAATCCGACGTGGAGAGCTGGGTGTACGTCCCCATGAGGAGGCGGTCCCCACCTCCGCGGCTCTCCCCTTGCGGGGAGGGGAGTGGCAGCCGCGGGGCCTCAGAGAAGACACCAGGCTGGGCCCCCGCGGCACAGCGGGAGCACGTCCCCCGCAGGCCGCTTAGCGAGGGCGGCAGGCGGACGGTTGGGTTGCGCGAGACCCTGCGGCCGCCCTGCTACCGGGTTCCTGGGAGGGCGTCCTGGAACCAGCGTCCACACCAAGCCCTTGGAAGGCCCAGGCGACGGAGGAGCCCCGTCAGCGAGGGGCCGAGGACGGTGACAGGTGACAGGTGACAGGCCGGGCGGGAAGGAGTCAGTCAGGCAGGGGCCGAGGAGGAGACGGGCTGGGTAAGGGTTAGGGTTAGAGTCAGGGCACAAGTCACAATCGCAAAGACCTGGAAGCGACCCGAGTGCCCATCGACCCACGAGTGCGTAAATAAAATGTGGCGCGTGGACACCACGGAGTGCTATTCGGCTATGAGGAACAGCGGTGAGAGGGCACCTCTCGTGGTTCTCCTGGCCAGAGCTGGAACCCGTTCCAGTAAGCCAAGTATCCCAAGAATGGACACACGAGCACCACGTGCTCGCGCTCACCAGCAAATTGGTACGAACCGATGGACACCTAAGTGGACACAGAGGACTCACCTTCATCGGGTGGGTGTCGGGCGGGCGTGGGGAGGGGATGGGCATACACATCCATTAGGAGTGGGGTGGGTGCGCACCCAATGGGGGATGGGCGCACTTGAAGCCTTGACCCGAGGGGGGAGGCGGGGAGGGGGCGATGTACCCGACCTTAACATTGGTGCCCCCACAATACGCTGGAACCACATGAGAGGTAAATGAATAAGAACACAGGGGGGAGGGGGGCACGGGCAACACATGTCACCTTAATACTTGGACTCCCATCATCTGCTTGAAGAGAGAGAGAAAAGAAAATGCACTAATAGAGATAAGAGACACTTTTTAAAAATAATGAATCCGAAGAGAAAAGTCAAAGGAGGCCTGTGGAGCAGGTCTGGGTGTGACTCCGGATGCCCCAACATCAGGTGCCACCACCAAAGATTCCTACGTGTAGCCCATAGAACCCCAAAAGCAACGGGACGAGTTCTGGTCACATACTCCCTCAAAATGACATCCTGGCCTTCTTCTGCAACTCCCTCCCCTCTCAGCCTCTCAAGGTTTCCTCCAGCGTGTCGGCTCCCACAGAGCAGACTTTTGGTCTGAGACCTGACAGTCCAGATGCCACGCATGCTGCCGCGTGGCGGCGGTGTCGCGGCTCGGGACAAGAGGAGGCCCCACGGTGCGGGCTGGGGCGCCAGGCACCGCGGCGGGCGCTGAGGGTGGGGGGTGACCCCCAGCCCGGGCCTCCGCGGCGCTCCCAGAAAGGGGACAGAACAAGAGGCCAAAAAAAAAAGAAGAAGCCTACGGCACCCGGTATTCCCAGGCCCGACCCTGCTTAGCTTCCGAGATCAGACGAGATGGGGCGCGTTCGGGGTGGTGTGGCCGTAGACGGCGGAGGGCGCCCCTGCCCCGCTCAAGAAGCCGAGCCTCTCTGCGCTTCCCCGCCGCCGCCTCCTCCCGCCCCAGGCCCCGCGGGGGCCGGGCCTGTTGAGTTTGCCGGCCGGGTCCGGCGGGCTCCGAGGGACGGGGGTGATGGGCGGGGCGGGGCGGGGCGGGCATGGAGGGGCGGGCCGTGGTGGGGGGCTGTCTCTCTACACACACAGACACACAGACACACAGACAACACACACACACCCACACACACACACTCACACTCACACTCACTCACTCACTCACACTCACACAAGATGCGCCTCCACGGCTGGACTCGCCAAGGTGGAGACCTTCCAGCCCCCCTCCTCTCCTCGCCTGGCCTCCTTCACCTCCCCGCCCCCCACCCCCAGCGCCCGTCGCCGCCGCCAATGACTGCGCACGCGCGCGGGGCGCTCGCCCTTTGACCCCAGCCAGGGGCCGCCCTCCCCCACAACCCCTTTCAGCTGTGCCCCCCGCCCTGTGGGTGGGCGGCCGCCTCTTCCCCCGGGTCAGGGCTGGGGCACAGCGCATGGGGGAGGGGAGCCAGTGTATGGGGCGTCTCTCTCTCTCTCTCGGGATGTGTCCCATGGGTGGGGTGGGGTGGGGTGGCTTGGTCTGTGGGGCGCTGAAGAAATCAGTCCCCTCCATCTCCTACCTCTGGAAAACGCCCAAGCCCTTGGGGAACTGCCCGCACCGCTACCGTGGGGGCCGGGACCCTCCTCTGTGTCCTCCTGTGGCCCAGTCCAAGGGGCCTAGGCCTGGCCGGGGCTGCATTGGACCCCAACCACCCTGGCGTGTGGACTCGCCAAAAATCGGCGATTAGATATTGGATTCCAGCTTCATTGAGGTCATTTCACTAATGAGTGCACCGGAAAGAGTTTCCTAATCCATCTGTGAGGGTGGCAACTGAAAGAGAATTTTTTTTTTTTTTTTGAGACAGAGTCTCGCTTTGTTGCCTAGGCTAGAGTGAGTGCCGTGGCGTTAGCCTAGCTCACAGCAACCTCAAACTCCTGGGCTCAAGCAATCCTTCTGCCTCAGCCTCCCAAGTAGCTGGGACTACAGGCATGCGCCACCATGCCTGGCTCATTTTCCTATATATATTAGTTGGCCAATTAATTTCTTTCTATTTACAGTAGAGACCGGGTCTGGCTCTTGCTCAGGCTGGTTTCGAACTCCTGACCTCGAGCAATCCGCCCGCCTCGGCCTCCCAGAGAGCTAGGATTACAGGCTTGAGCCACCGCGCCCGCCCGGCCTGCAAGAGAATTTGAAAGCTGACAGAATAGGCGAGGAAAGGCATAGGAGATTTCCACACCCAGTAAGGAAGCCTTTCCCGAAATGGAAGAAAGAAAGGAGCAAACAGAGACACCGGTAGCCCGCCCGGATGAGAGTCTGCCCCTGAGAGAAAGTACCCTGACCAGGTTCACCCGTGGGTGGGTCGCGAGCTAGCGGCATTCAGAAGAGCGAGGCCCGCAGTCTGTGCAGAAGACACCTGCGCTCGGGTGTGTGTGGCGGCACAATTCACAAGCAGCTCCAGATGTTAAACCAAGGAGAAGCCAGGGAGTTCCCAACGCCCCAGGTGTCCTCAGCCCACGACTGGCTGCTGTGGGAATGCGAAGCCCGGCTCCTTGTCTCAGAGCGAACAACCAGGAGGTGTGATGTCCACCCCGGGGTTCCCAGGAGGATCAGGCTGAAGCTGAGACTTGGCCTGAAAGTGTCCCCTCGCATGGCCACCCCCTTCCCCTTCCTGCTCCTCTACTCCTGGTGCCCCTCCATCCAGGGGCCAGACCTTAAAGAGTCACCCGCAAGAGAATCCTGGTCCCAAAGGAGCCTTCTGGGGGACCCGTGCTGAGAGAGGTTGTGGGCATGGCCCGCTGGGACTCTGCCCGACCCAGGGCTGAGAGATGCAACCTCCCAGCTCTGGGTCCCTGCAGGAAGTGTTGGCAAGCACAGGGCCAGTCCTCCAAAGGCCCAGGTGCAGGGAGCCCAGGCCAAGCAGCCCGTGGAAGAAGCCACATGCCGTGCCACCCCGGGAACACGACTGCAGGTCACGGCCCCCCCCCTCCTCCTCCTCCTCCTCCTCCTCCTCCTGCCCCCCCCCCGGACATGGTGCAGGGATCAGAGACACCTCAGACACTTGCTACCCAAAGTGCAAAGGGCATCAGTTGCTCCTCCAAACCCCCCCCCTGCCCAGCAGACCGCGTTGTCCAGCCAGCCCCCGGGCCTCCCTGGGGTGCCCAGCACAAAAGTGCAGACACCCACCGGACCCTCAATCTCAGTTTTCGGATGTTTTTGCCACTCTAAGGACCCGCAGGCCAGCTGGGCCTTCTGGCAGGACAGAGAGCCCCGGAATCCGACGTGGAGAGCTGGGTGTACGTCCCCATGAGGAGGCGGTCCCCACCTCCGCGGCTCTCCCCTTGCGGGGAGGGGAGTGGCAGCCGCGGGGCCTCAGAGAAGACACCAGGCTGGGCCCCCGCGGCACAGCGGGAGCACGTCCCCCGCAGGCCGCTTAGCGAGGGCGGCAGGCGGACGGTTGGGTTGCGCGAGACCCTGCGGCCGCCCTGCTACCGGGTTCCTGGGAGGGCGTCCTGGAACCAGCGTCCACACCAAGCCCTTGGAAGGCCCAGGCGACGGAGGAGCCCCGTCAGCGAGGGGCCGAGGACGGTGACAGGTGACAGGCCGGGCGGGAAGGAGTCAGTCAGGCAGGGGCCGAGGAGGAGACGGGCTGGGTAAGGGTTAGGGTTAGAGTCAGGGCACAAGTCACAATCGCAAAGACCTGGAAGCGACCCGAGTGCCCATCGACCCACGAGTGCGTAAATAAAATGTGGCGCGTGGACACCACGGAGTGCTATTCGGCTATGAGGAACAGCGGTGAGAGGGCACCTCTCGTGGTTCTCCTGGCCAGAGCTGGAACCCGTTCCAGTAAGCCAAGTATCCCAAGAATGGACACACGAGCACCACGTGCTCGCGCTCACCAGCAAATTGGTACGAACCGATGGACACCTAAGTGGACACAGAGGACTCACCTTCATCGGGTGGGTGTCGGGCGGGCGTGGGGAGGGGATGGGCATACACATCCATTAGGAGTGGGGTGGGTGCGCACCCAATGGGGGATGGGCGCACTTGAAGCCTTGACCCGAGGGGGGAGGCGGGGAGGGGGCGATGTACCCGACCTTAACATTGGTGCCCCCACAATACGCTGGAACCACATGAGAGGTAAATGAATAAGAACACAGGGGGGAGGGGGGCACGGGCAACACATGTCACCTTAATACTTGGACTCCCATCATCTGCTTGAAGAGAGAGAGAAAAGAAAATGCACTAATAGAGATAAGAGACACTTTTTAAAAATAATGAATCCGAAGAGAAAAGTCAAAGGAGGCCTGTGGAGCAGGTCTGGGTGTGACTCCGGATGCCCCAACATCAGGTGCCACCACCAAAGATTCCTACGTGTAGCCCATAGAACCCCAAAAGCAACGGGACGAGTTCTGGTCACATACTCCCTCAAAATGACATCCTGGCCTTCTTCTGCAACTCCCTCCCCTCTCAGCCTCTCAAGGTTTCCTCCAGCGTGTCGGCTCCCACAGAGCAGACTTTTGGTCTGAGACCTGACAGTCCAGATGCCACGCATGCTGCCGCGTGGCGGCGGTGTCGCGGCTCGGGACAAGAGGAGGCCCCACGGTGCGGGCTGGGGCGCCAGGCACCGCGGCGGGCGCTGAGGGTGGGGGGTGACCCCCAGCCCGGGCCTCCGCGGCGCTCCCAGAAAGGGGACAGAACAAGAGGCCAAAAAAAAAAGAAGAAGCCTACGGCACCCGGTATTCCCAGGCCCGACCCTGCTTAGCTTCCGAGATCAGACGAGATGGGGCGCGTTCGGGGTGGTGTGGCCGTAGACGGCGGAGGGCGCCCCTGCCCCGCTCAAGAAGCCGAGCCTCTCTGCGCTTCCCCGCCGCCGCCTCCTCCCGCCCCAGGCCCCGCGGGGGCCGGGCCTGTTGAGTTTGCCGGCCGGGTCCGGCGGGCTCCGAGGGACGGGGGTGATGGGCGGGGCGGGGCGGGGCGGGCATGGAGGGGCGGGCCGTGGTGGGGGGCTGTCTCTCTACACACACAGACACACAGACACACAGACAACACACACACACCCACACACACACACTCACACTCACACTCACTCACTCACTCACACTCACACAAGATGCGCCTCCACGGCTGGACTCGCCAAGGTGGAGACCTTCCAGCCCCCCTCCTCTCCTCGCCTGGCCTCCTTCACCTCCCCGCCCCCCACCCCCAGCGCCCGTCGCCGCCGCCAATGACTGCGCACGCGCGCGGGGCGCTCGCCCTTTGACCCCAGCCAGGGGCCGCCCTCCCCCACAACCCCTTTCAGCTGTGCCCCCCGCCCTGTGGGTGGGCGGCCGCCTCTTCCCCCGGGTCAGGGCTGGGGCACAGCGCATGGGGGAGGGGAGCCAGTGTATGGGGCGTCTCTCTCTCTCTCTCGGGATGTGTCCCA
This sequence comes from Microcebus murinus, assembly GCF_040939455.1. NCBI lineage: Eukaryota > Metazoa > Chordata > Mammalia > Primates > Cheirogaleidae > Microcebus > Microcebus murinus. Next base: position 125,822,198 of record NC_134105.1, on the reverse strand, counting down.
TGGGTGGGGTGGGGTGGGGTGGCTTGGTCTGTGGGGCGCTGAAGAAATCAGTCCCCTCCATCTCCTACCTCTGGAAAACGCCCAAGCCCTTGGGGAACTGCCCGCACCGCTACCGTGGGGGCCGGGACCCTCCTCTGTGTCCTCCTGTGGCCCAGTCCAAGGGGCCTAGGCCTGGCCGGGGCTGCATTGGACCCCAACCACCCTGGCGTGTGGACTCGCCAAAAATCGGCGATTAGATATTGGATTCCAGCTTCATTGAGGTCATTTCACTAATGAGTGCACCGGAAAGAGTTTCCTAATCCATCTGTGAGGGTGGCAACTGAAAGAGAATTTTTTTTTTTTTTTTGAGACAGAGTCTCGCTTTGTTGCCTAGGCTAGAGTGAGTGCCGTGGCGTTAGCCTAGCTCACAGCAACCTCAAACTCCTGGGCTCAAGCAATCCTTCTGCCTCAGCCTCCCAAGTAGCTGGGACTACAGGCATGCGCCACCATGCCTGGCTCATTTTCCTATATATATTAGTTGGCCAATTAATTTCTTTCTATTTACAGTAGAGACCGGGTCTGGCTCTTGCTCAGGCTGGTTTCGAACTCCTGACCTCGAGCAATCCGCCCGCCTCGGCCTCCCAGAGAGCTAGGATTACAGGCTTGAGCCACCGCGCCCGCCCGGCCTGCAAGAGAATTTGAAAGCTGACAGAATAGGCGAGGAAAGGCATAGGAGATTTCCACACCCAGTAAGGAAGCCTTTCCCGAAATGGAAGAAAGAAAGGAGCAAACAGAGACACCGGTAGCCCGCCCGGATGAGAGTCTGCCCCTGAGAGAAAGTACCCTGACCAGGTTCACCCGTGGGTGGGTCGCGAGCTAGCGGCATTCAGAAGAGCGAGGCCCGCAGTCTGTGCAGAAGACACCTGCGCTCGGGTGTGTGTGGCGGCACAATTCACAAGCAGCTCCAGATGTTAAACCAAGGAGAAGCCAGGGAGTTCCCAACGCCCCAGGTGTCCTCAGCCCACGACTGGCTGCTGTGGGAATGCGAAGCCCGGCTCCTTGTCTCAGAGCGAACAACCAGGAGGTGTGATGTCCACCCCGGGGTTCCCAGGAGGATCAGGCTGAAGCTGAGACTTGGCCTGAAAGTGTCCCCTCGCATGGCCACCCCCTTCCCCTTCCTGCTCCTCTACTCCTGGTGCCCCTCCATCCAGGGGCCAGACCTTAAAGAGTCACCCGCAAGAGAATCCTGGTCCCAAAGGAGCCTTCTGGGGGACCCGTGCTGAGAGAGGTTGTGGGCATGGCCCGCTGGGACTCTGCCCGACCCAGGGCTGAGAGATGCAACCTCCCAGCTCTGGGTCCCTGCAGGAAGTGTTGGCAAGCACAGGGCCAGTCCTCCAAAGGCCCAGGTGCAGGGAGCCCAGGCCAAGCAGCCCGTGGAAGAAGCCACATGCCGTGCCACCCCGGGAACACGACTGCAGGTCACGGCCCCCCCCCTCCTCCTCCTCCTCCTCCTCCTCCTCCTGCCCCCCCCCCGGACATGGTGCAGGGATCAGAGACACCTCAGACACTTGCTACCCAAAGTGCAAAGGGCATCAGTTGCTCCTCCAAACCCCCCCCCTGCCCAGCAGACCGCGTTGTCCAGCCAGCCCCCGGGCCTCCCTGGGGTGCCCAGCACAAAAGTGCAGACACCCACCGGACCCTCAATCTCAGTTTTCGGATGTTTTTGCCACTCTAAGGACCCGCAGGCCAGCTGGGCCTTCTGGCAGGACAGAGAGCCCCGGAATCCGACGTGGAGAGCTGGGTGTACGTCCCCATGAGGAGGCGGTCCCCACCTCCGCGGCTCTCCCCTTGCGGGGAGGGGAGTGGCAGCCGCGGGGCCTCAGAGAAGACACCAGGCTGGGCCCCCGCGGCACAGCGGGAGCACGTCCCCCGCAGGCCGCTTAGCGAGGGCGGCAGGCGGACGGTTGGGTTGCGCGAGACCCTGCGGCCGCCCTGCTACCGGGTTCCTGGGAGGGCGTCCTGGAACCAGCGTCCACACCAAGCCCTTGGAAGGCCCAGGCGACGGAGGAGCCCCGTCAGCGAGGGGCCGAGGACGGTGACAGGTGACAGGCCGGGCGGGAAGGAGTCAGTCAGGCAGGGGCCGAGGAGGAGACGGGCTGGGTAAGGGTTAGGGTTAGAGTCAGGGCACAAGTCACAATCGCAAAGACCTGGAAGCGACCCGAGTGCCCATCGACCCACGAGTGCGTAAATAAAATGTGGCGCGTGGACACCACGGAGTGCTATTCGGCTATGAGGAACAGCGGTGAGAGGGCACCTCTCGTGGTTCTCCTGGCCAGAGCTGGAACCCGTTCCAGTAAGCCAAGTATCCCAAGAATGGACACACGAGCACCACGTGCTCGCGCTCACCAGCAAATTGGTACGAACCGATGGACACCTAAGTGGACACAGAGGACTCACCTTCATCGGGTGGGTGTCGGGCGGGCGTGGGGAGGGGATGGGCATACACATCCATTAGGAGTGGGGTGGGTGCGCACCCAATGGGGGATGGGCGCACTTGAAGCCTTGACCCGAGGGGGGAGGCGGGGAGGGGGCGATGTACCCGACCTTAACATTGGTGCCCCCACAATACGCTGGAACCACATGAGAGGTAAATGAATAAGAACACAGGGGGGAGGGGGGCACGGGCAACACATGTCACCTTAATACTTGGACTCCCATCATCTGCTTGAAGAGAGAGAGAAAAGAAAATGCACTAATAGAGATAAGAGACACTTTTTAAAAATAATGAATCCGAAGAGAAAAGTCAAAGGAGGCCTGTGGAGCAGGTCTGGGTGTGACTCCGGATGCCCCAACATCAGGTGCCACCACCAAAGATTCCTACGTGTAGCCCATAGAACCCCAAAAGCAACGGGACGAGTTCTGGTCACATACTCCCTCAAAATGACATCCTGGCCTTCTTCTGCAACTCCCTCCCCTCTCAGCCTCTCAAGGTTTCCTCCAGCGTGTCGGCTCCCACAGAGCAGACTTTTGGTCTGAGACCTGACAGTCCAGATGCCACGCATGCTGCCGCGTGGCGGCGGTGTCGCGGCTCGGGACAAGAGGAGGCCCCACGGTGCGGGCTGGGGCGCCAGGCACCGCGGCGGGCGCTGAGGGTGGGGGGTGACCCCCAGCCCGGGCCTCCGCGGCGCTCCCAGAAAGGGGACAGAACAAGAGGCCAAAAAAAAAAGAAGAAGCCTACGGCACCCGGTATTCCCAGGCCCGACCCTGCTTAGCTTCCGAGATCAGACGAGATGGGGCGCGTTCGGGGTGGTGTGGCCGTAGACGGCGGAGGGCGCCCCTGCCCCGCTCAAGAAGCCGAGCCTCTCTGCGCTTCCCCGCCGCCGCCTCCTCCCGCCCCAGGCCCCGCGGGGGCCGGGCCTGTTGAGTTTGCCGGCCGGGTCCGGCGGGCTCCGAGGGACGGGGGTGATGGGCGGGGCGGGGCGGGGCGGGCATGGAGGGGCGGGCCGTGGTGGGGGGCTGTCTCTCTACACACACAGACACACAGACACACAGACAACACACACACACCCACACACACACACTCACACTCACACTCACTCACTCACTCACACTCACACAAGATGCGCCTCCACGGCTGGACTCGCCAAGGTGGAGACCTTCCAGCCCCCCTCCTCTCCTCGCCTGGCCTCCTTCACCTCCCCGCCCCCCACCCCCAGCGCCCGTCGCCGCCGCCAATGACTGCGCACGCGCGCGGGGCGCTCGCCCTTTGACCCCAGCCAGGGGCCGCCCTCCCCCACAACCCCTTTCAGCTGTGCCCCCCGCCCTGTGGGTGGGCGGCCGCCTCTTCCCCCGGGTCAGGGCTGGGGCACAGCGCATGGGGGAGGGGAGCCAGTGTATGGGGCGTCTCTCTCTCTCTCTCGGGATGTGTCCCATGGGTGGGGTGGGGTGGGGTGGCTTGGTCTGTGGGGCGCTGAAGAAATCAGTCCCCTCCATCTCCTACCTCTGGAAAACGCCCAAGCCCTTGGGGAACTGCCCGCACCGCTACCGTGGGGGCCGGGACCCTCCTCTGTGTCCTCCTGTGGCCCAGTCCAAGGGGCCTAGGCCTGGCCGGGGCTGCATTGGACCCCAACCACCCTGGCGTGTGGACTCGCCAAAAATCGGCGATTAGATATTGGATTCCAGCTTCATTGAGGTCATTTCACTAATGAGTGCACCGGAAAGAGTTTCCTAATCCATCTGTGAGGGTGGCAACTGAAAGAGAATTTTTTTTTTTTTTTTGAGACAGAGTCTCGCTTTGTTGCCTAGGCTAGAGTGAGTGCCGTGGCGTTAGCCTAGCTCACAGCAACCTCAAACTCCTGGGCTCAAGCAATCCTTCTGCCTCAGCCTCCCAAGTAGCTGGGACTACAGGCATGCGCCACCATGCCTGGCTCATTTTCCTATATATATTAGTTGGCCAATTAATTTCTTTCTATTTACAGTAGAGACCGGGTCTGGCTCTTGCTCAGGCTGGTTTCGAACTCCTGACCTCGAGCAATCCGCCCGCCTCGGCCTCCCAGAGAGCTAGGATTACAGGCTTGAGCCACCGCGCCCGCCCGGCCTGCAAGAGAATTTGAAAGCTGACAGAATAGGCGAGGAAAGGCATAGGAGATTTCCACACCCAGTAAGGAAGCCTTTCCCGAAATGGAAGAAAGAAAGGAGCAAACAGAGACACCGGTAGCCCGCCCGGATGAGAGTCTGCCCCTGAGAGAAAGTACCCTGACCAGGTTCACCCGTGGGTGGGTCGCGAGCTAGCGGCATTCAGAAGAGCGAGGCCCGCAGTCTGTGCAGAAGACACCTGCGCTCGGGTGTGTGTGGCGGCACAATTCACAAGCAGCTCCAGATGTTAAACCAAGGAGAAGCCAGGGAGTTCCCAACGCCCCAGGTGTCCTCAGCCCACGACTGGCTGCTGTGGGAATGCGAAGCCCGGCTCCTTGTCTCAGAGCGAACAACCAGGAGGTGTGATGTCCACCCCGGGGTTCCCAGGAGGATCAGGCTGAAGCTGAGACTTGGCCTGAAAGTGTCCCCTCGCATGGCCACCCCCTTCCCCTTCCTGCTCCTCTACTCCTGGTGCCCCTCCATCCAGGGGCCAGACCTTAAAGAGTCACCCGCAAGAGAATCCTGGTCCCAAAGGAGCCTTCTGGGGGACCCGTGCTGAGAGAGGTTGTGGGCATGGCCCGCTGGGACTCTGCCCGACCCAGGGCTGAGAGATGCAACCTCCCAGCTCTGGGTCCCTGCAGGAAGTGTTGGCAAGCACAGGGCCAGTCCTCCAAAGGCCCAGGTGCAGGGAGCCCAGGCCAAGCAGCCCGTGGAAGAAGCCACATGCCGTGCCACCCCGGGAACACGACTGCAGGTCACGGCCCCCCCCCTCCTCCTCCTCCTCCTCCTCCTCCTCCTGCCCCCCCCCCGGACATGGTGCAGGGATCAGAGACACCTCAGACACTTGCTACCCAAAGTGCAAAGGGCATCAGTTGCTCCTCCAAACCCCCCCCCTGCCCAGCAGACCGCGTTGTCCAGCCAGCCCCCGGGCCTCCCTGGGGTGCCCAGCACAAAAGTGCAGACACCCACCGGACCCTCAATCTCAGTTTTCGGATGTTTTTGCCACTCTAAGGACCCGCAGGCCAGCTGGGCCTTCTGGCAGGACAGAGAGCCCCGGAATCCGACGTGGAGAGCTGGGTGTACGTCCCCATGAGGAGGCGGTCCCCACCTCCGCGGCTCTCCCCTTGCGGGGAGGGGAGTGGCAGCCGCGGGGCCTCAGAGAAGACACCAGGCTGGGCCCCCGCGGCACAGCGGGAGCACGTCCCCCGCAGGCCGCTTAGCGAGGGCGGCAGGCGGACGGTTGGGTTGCGCGAGACCCTGCGGCCGCCCTGCTACCGGGTTCCTGGGAGGGCGTCCTGGAACCAGCGTCCACACCAAGCCCTTGGAAGGCCCAGGCGACGGAGGAGCCCCGTCAGCGAGGGGCCGAGGACGGTGACAGGTGACAGGCCGGGCGGGAAGGAGTCAGTCAGGCAGGGGCCGAGGAGGAGACGGGCTGGGTAAGGGTTAGGGTTAGAGTCAGGGCACAAGTCACAATCGCAAAGACCTGGAAGCGACCCGAGTGCCCATCGACCCACGAGTGCGTAAATAAAATGTGGCGCGTGGACACCACGGAGTGCTATTCGGCTATGAGGAACAGCGGTGAGAGGGCACCTCTCGTGGTTCTCCTGGCCAGAGCTGGAACCCGTTCCAGTAAGCCAAGTATCCCAAGAATGGACACACGAGCACCACGTGCTCGCGCTCACCAGCAAATTGGTACGAACCGATGGACACCTAAGTGGACACAGAGGACTCACCTTCATCGGGTGGGTGTCGGGCGGGCGTGGGGAGGGGATGGGCATACACATCCATTAGGAGTGGGGTGGGTGCGCACCCAATGGGGGATGGGCGCACTTGAAGCCTTGACCCGAGGGGGGAGGCGGGGAGGGGGCGATGTACCCGACCTTAACATTGGTGCCCCCACAATACGCTGGAACCACATGAGAGGTAAATGAATAAGAACACAGGGGGGAGGGGGGCACGGGCAACACATGTCACCTTAATACTTGGACTCCCATCATCTGCTTGAAGAGAGAGAGAAAAGAAAATGCACTAATAGAGATAAGAGACACTTTTTAAAAATAATGAATCCGAAGAGAAAAGTCAAAGGAGGCCTGTGGAGCAGGTCTGGGTGTGACTCCGGATGCCCCAACATCAGGTGCCACCACCAAAGATTCCTACGTGTAGCCCATAGAACCCCAAAAGCAACGGGACGAGTTCTGGTCACATACTCCCTCAAAATGACATCCTGGCCTTCTTCTGCAACTCCCTCCCCTCTCAGCCTCTCAAGGTTTCCTCCAGCGTGTCGGCTCCCACAGAGCAGACTTTTGGTCTGAGACCTGACAGTCCAGATGCCACGCATGCTGCCGCGTGGCGGCGGTGTCGCGGCTCGGGACAAGAGGAGGCCCCACGGTGCGGGCTGGGGCGCCAGGCACCGCGGCGGGCGCTGAGGGTGGGGGGTGACCCCCAGCCCGGGCCTCCGCGGCGCTCCCAGAAAGGGGACAGAACAAGAGGCCAAAAAAAAAAGAAGAAGCCTACGGCACCCGGTATTCCCAGGCCCGACCCTGCTTAGCTTCCGAGATCAGACGAGATGGGGCGCGTTCGGGGTGGTGTGGCCGTAGACGGCGGAGGGCGCCCCTGCCCCGCTCAAGAAGCCGAGCCTCTCTGCGCTTCCCCGCCGCCGCCTCCTCCCGCCCCAGGCCCCGCGGGGGCCGGGCCTGTTGAGTTTGCCGGCCGGGTCCGGCGGGCTCCGAGGGACGGGGGTGATGGGCGGGGCGGGGCGGGGCGGGCATGGAGGGGCGGGCCGTGGTGGGGGGCTGTCTCTCTACACACACAGACACACAGACACACAGACAACACACACACACCCACACACACACACTCACACTCACACTCACTCACTCACTCACACTCACACAAGATGCGCCTCCACGGCTGGACTCGCCAAGGTGGAGACCTTCCAGCCCCCCTCCTCTCCTCGCCTGGCCTCCTTCACCTCCCCGCCCCCCACCCCCAGCGCCCGTCGCCGCCGCCAATGACTGCGCACGCACGCGGGGCGCTCGCCCTTTGACCCCAGCCAGGGGCCGCCCTCCCCCACAACCCCTTTCAGCTGTGCCCCCCGCCCTGTGGGTGGGCGGCCGCCTCTTCCCCCGGGTCAGGGCTGGGGCACAGCGCATGGGGGAGGGGAGCCAGTGTATGGGGCGTCTCTCTCTCTCTCTCGGGATGTGTCCCATGGGTGGGGTGGGGTGGGGTGGCTTGGTCTGTGGGGCGCTGAAGAAATCAGTCCCCTCCATCTCCTACCTCTGGAAAACGCCCAAGCCCTTGGGGAACTGCCCGCACCGCTACCGTGGGGGCCGGGACCCTCCTCTGTGTCCTCCTGTGGCCCAGTCCAAGGGGCCTAGGCCTGGCCGGGGCTGCATTGGACCCCAACCACCCTGGCGTGTGGACTCGCCAAAAATCGGCGATTAGATATTGGATTCCAGCTTCATTGAGGTCATTTCACTAATGAGTGCACCGGAAAGAGTTTCCTAATCCATCTGTGAGGGTGGCAACTGAAAGAGAATTTTTTTTTTTTTTTTGAGACAGAGTCTCGCTTTGTTGCCTAGGCTAGAGTGAGTGCCGTGGCGTTAGCCTAGCTCACAGCAACCTCAAACTCCTGGGCTCAAGCAATCCTTCTGCCTCAGCCTCCCAAGTAGCTGGGACTACAGGCATGCGCCACCATGCCTGGCTCATTTTCCTATATATATTAGTTGGCCAATTAATTTCTTTCTATTTACAGTAGAGACCGGGTCTGGCTCTTGCTCAGGCTGGTTTCGAACTCCTGACCTCGAGCAATCCGCCCGCCTCGGCCTCCCAGAGAGCTAGGATTACAGGCTTGAGCCACCGCGCCCGCCCGGCCTGCAAGAGAATTTGAAAGCTGACAGAATAGGCGAGGAAAGGCATAGGAGATTTCCACACCCAGTAAGGAAGCCTTTCCCGAAATGGAAGAAAGAAAGGAGCAAACAGAGACACCGGTAGCCCGCCCGGATGAGAGTCTGCCCCTGAGAGAAAGTACCCTGACCAGGTTCTCCCGTGGGTGGGTGGCGAGCTAGCGGCATTCAGAAGAGCGAGGCCCGCAGTCTGTGCAGAAGACACCTGCACTCGGGTGTGTGTGGCGGCACAATTCACAAGCAGCTCCAGATGTTAAACCAAGGAGAAGCCAGGGAGTTCCCAACGCCCCAGGTGTCCTCAGCCCACGACTGGCTGCTGTGGGAATGCGAAGCCCGGCTCCTTGTCTCAGAGCGAACAACCAGGAGGTGTGATGTCCACCCCGGGGTTCCCAGGAGGATCAGGCTGAAGCTGAGACTTGGCCTGAAAGTGTCCCCTCGCATGGCCACCCCCTTCCCCTTCCTGCTCCTCTACTCCTGGTGCCCCTCCATCCAGGGGCCAGACCTTAAAGAGTCACCCGCAAGAGAATCCTGGTCCCAAAGGAGCCTTCTGGGGGACCCGTGCTGAGAGAGGTTGTGGGCATGGCCCGCTGGGACTCTGCCCGACCCAGGGCTGAGAGATGCAACCTCCCAGCTCTGGGTCCCTGCAGGAAGTGTTGGCAAGCACAGGGCCAGTCCTCCAAAGGCCCAGGTGCAGGGAGCCCAGGCCAAGCAGCCCGTGGAAGAAGCCACATGCCGTGCCACCCCGGGAACACGACTGCAGGTCACGGCCCCCCCCTCCTCCTCCTCCTCCTCCTCCTCCTCCTGCCCCCCCCCCCGGACATGGTGCAGGGATCAGAGACACCTCAGACACTTGCTACCCAAAGTGCAAAGGGCATCAGTTGCTCCTCCAAACCCCCCCCCTGCCCAGCAGACCGCGTTGTCCAGCCAGCCCCCGGGCCTCCCTGGGGTGCCCAGCACAAAAGTGCAGACACCCACCGGACCCTCAATCTCAGTTTTCGGATGTTTTTGCCACTCTAAGGACCCGCAGGCCAGCTGGGCCTTCTGGCAGGACAGAGAGCCCCGGAATCCGACGTGGAGAGCTGGGTGTACGTCCCCATGAGGAGGCGGTCCCCACCTCCGCGGCTCTCCCCTTGCGGGGAGGGGAGTGGCAGCCGCGGGGCCTCAGAGAAGACACCAGGCTGGGCCCCCGCGGCACAGCGGGAGCACGTCCCCCGCAGGCCGCTTAGCGAGGGCGGCAGGCGGACGGTTGGGTTGCGCGAGACCCTGCGGCCGCCCTGCTACCGGGTTCCTGGGAGGGCGTCCTGGAACCAGCGTCCACACCAAGCCCTTGGAAGGCCCAGGCGACGGAGGAGCCCCGTCAGCGAGGGGCCGAGGACGGTGACAGGTGACAGGTGACAGGCCGGGCGGGAAGGAGTCAGTCAGGCAGGGGCCGAGGAGGAGACGGGCTGGGTAAGGGTTAGGGTTAGAGTCAGGGCACAAGTCACAATCGCAAAGACCTGGAAGCGACCCGAGTGCCCATCGACCCACGAGTGCGTAAATAAAATGTGGCGCGTGGACACCACGGAGTGCTATTCGGCTATGAGGAACAGCGGTGAGAGGGCACCTCTCGTGGTTCTCCTGGCCAGAGCTGGAACCCGTTCCAGTAAGCCAAGTATCCCAAGAATGGACACACGAGCACCACGTGCTCGCGCTCACCAGCAAATTGGTACGAACCGATGGACACCTAAGTGGACACAGAGGACTCACCTTCATCGGGTGGGTGTCGGGCGGGCGTGGGGAGGGGATGGGCATACACATCCATTAGGAATGGGGTGGGTGCGCACCCAATGGGGGATGGGCGCACTTGAAGCCTTGACCCGAGGGGGGAGGCGGGGAGGGGGCGATGTACCCGACCTTAACATTGGTGCCCCCACAATACGCTGGAACCACATGAGAGGTAAATGAATAAGAACACAGGGGGGAGGGGGGCACGGGCAACCCATGTCACCTGAATACTTGGACTCCCATCATCTGCTTGAAGAGAGAGAGAAAAGAAAATGCACTAATAGAGATAAGAGACACTTTTTAAAAATAATGAATCCGAAGAGAAAAGTCAAAGGAGGCCTGTGGAGCAGGTCTGGGTGTGACTCCGGAAGCCCCAACATCAGGTGCCACCACCAAAGATTCCTACGTGTAGCCCATAGAACCCCAAAAGCAACGGGACGAGTTCTGGTCACATACTCCCTCAAAATGACATCCTGGCCTTCTTCTGCAACTCCCTCCCCTCTCAGCCTCTCAAGGTTTCCTCCAGCGTGTCGGCTCCCACAGAGCAGACTTTTGGTCTGAGACCTGACAGTCCAGATGCCACGCATGCTGCCGCGTGGCGGCGGTGTCGCGGCTCGGGACAAGAGGAGGCCCCACGGTGCGGGCTGGGGCGCCAGGCACCGCGGCGGGCGCTGAGGGTGGGGGGTGACCCCCAGCCCGGGCCTCCGCGGCGCTCCCAGAAAGGGGACAGAACAAGAGGCCAAAAAAAAAAGAAGAAGCCTACGGCACCCGGTATTCCCAGGCCCGACCCTGCTTAGCTTCCGAGATCAGACGAGATGGGGCGCGTTCGGGGTGGTGTGGCCGTAGACGGCGGAGGGCGCCCCTGCCCCGCTCAAGAAGCCGAGCCTCTCTGCGCTTCCCCGCCGCCGCCTCCTCCCGCCCCAGGCCCCGCGGGGGCCGGGCCTGTTGAGTTTGCCGGCCGGGTCCGGCGGGCTCCGAGGGACGGGGGTGATGGGCGGGGCGGGGCGGGGCGGGCATGGAGGGGCGGGCCGTGGTGGGGGGCTGTCTCTCTACACACACAGACACACAGACACACAGACAACACACACACACACTCACACTCACACTCACTCACTCACTCACACTCACACAAGATGCGCCTCCACGGCTGGACTCGCCAAGGTGGAGACCTTCCAGCCCCCCTCCTCTCCTCGCCTGGCCTCCTTCACCTCCCCGCCCCCCACCCCCAGCGCCCGTCGCCGCCGCCAATGACTGCGCACGCGCGCGGGGCGCTCGCCCTTTGACCCCAGCCAGGGGCCGCCCTCCCCCACAACCCCTTTCAGCTGTGCCCCCCGCCCTGTGGGTGGGCGGCCGCCTCTTCCCCCGGGTCAGGGCTGGGGCACAGCGCATGGGGGAGGGGAGCCAGTGTATGGGGCGTCTCTCTCTCTCTCTCGGGATGTGTCCCATGGGTGGGGTGGGGTGGGGTGGCTTGGTCTGTGGGGCGCTGAAGAAATCAGTCCCCTCCATCTCCTACCTCTGGAAAACGCCCAAGCCCTTGGGGAACTGCCCGCACCGCTACCGTGGGGGCCGGGACCCTCCTCTGTGTCCTCCTGTGGCCCAGTCCAAGGGGCCTAGGCCTGGCCGGGGCTGCATTGGACCCCAACCACCCTGGCGTGTGGACTCGCCAAAAATCGGCGATTAGATATTGGATTCCAGCTTCATTGAGGTCATTTCACTAATGAGTGCACCGGAAAGAGTTTCCTAATCCATCTGTGAGGGTGGCAACTGAAAGAGAATTTTTTTTTTTTTTTTGAGACAGAGTCTCGCTTTGTTGCCTAGGCTAGAGTGAGTGCCGTGGCGTTAGCCTAGCTCACAGCAACCTCAAACTCCTGGGCTCAAGCAATCCTTCTGCCTCAGCCTCCCAAGTAGCTGGGACTACAGGCATGCGCCACCATGCCTGGCTCATTTTCCTATATATATTAGTTGGCCAATTAATTTCTTTCTATTTACAGTAGAGACCGGGTCTGGCTCTTGCTCAGGCTGGTTTCGAACTCCTGACCTCGAGCAATCCGCCCGCCTCGGCCTCCCAGAGAGCTAGGATTACAGGCTTGAGCCACCGCGCCCGCCCGGCCTGCAAGAGAATTTGAAAGCTGACAGAATAGGCGAGGAAAGGCATAGGAGATTTCCACACCCAGTAAGGAAGCCTTTCCCGAAATGGAAGAAAGAAAGGAGCAAACAGAGACACCGGTAGCCCGCCCGGATGAGAGTCTGCCCCTGAGAGAAAGTACCCTGACCAGGTTCTCCCGTGGGTGGGTGGCGAGCTAGCGGCATTCAGAAGAGCGAGGCCCGCAGTCTGTGCAGAAGACACCTGCACTCGGGTGTGTGTGGCGGCACAATTCACAAGCAGCTCCAGATGTTAAACCAAGGAGAAGCCAGGGAGTTCCCAACGCCCCAGGTGTCCTCAGCCCACGACTGGCTGCTGTGGGAATGCGAAGCCCGGCTCCTTGTCTCAGAGCGAACAACCAGGAGGTGTGATGTCCACCCCGGGGTTCCCAGGAGGATCAGGCTGAAGCTGAGACTTGGCCTGAAAGTGTCCCCTCGCATGGCCACCCCCTTCCCCTTCCTGCTCCTCTACTCCTGGTGCCCCTCCATCCAGGGGCCAGACCTTAAAGAGTCACCCGCAAGAGAATCCTGGTCCCAAAGGAGCCTTCTGGGGGACCCGTGCTGAGAGAGGTTGTGGGCATGGCCCGCTGGGACTCTGCCCGACCCAGGGCTGAGAGATGCAACCTCCCAGCTCTGGGTCCCTGCAGGAAGTGTTGGCAAGCACAGGGCCAGTCCTCCAAAGGCCCAGGTGCAGGGAGCCCAGGCCAAGCAGCCCGTGGAAGAAGCCACATGCCGTGCCACCCCGGGAACACGACTGCAGGTCACGGCCCCCCCCCCTCCTCCTCCTCCTCCTCCTCCTCCTCCTGCCCCCCCCCCCCCGGACATGGTGCAGGGATCAGAGACACCTCAGACACTTGCTACCCAAAGTGCAAAGGGCATCAGTTGCTCCTCCAAACCCCCCCCCTGCCCAGCAGACCGCGTTGTCCAGCCAGCCCCCGGGCCTCCCTGGGGTGCCCAGCACAAAAGTGCAGACACCCACCGGACCCTCAATCTCAGTTTTCGGATGTTTTTGCCACTCTAAGGACCCGCAGGCCAGCTGGGCCTTCTGGCAGGACAGAGAGCCCCGGAATCCGACGTGGAGAGCTGGGTGTACGTCCCCATGAGGAGGCGGTCCCCACCTCCGCGGCTCTCCCCTTGCGGGGAGGGGAGTGGCAGCCGCGGGGCCTCAGAGAAGACACCAGGCTGGGCCCCCGCGGCACAGCGGGAGCACGTCCCCCGCAGGCCGCTTAGCGAGGGCGGCAGGCGGACGGTTGGGTTGCGCGAGACCCTGCGGCCGCCCTGCTACCGGGTTCCTGGGAGGGCGTCCTGGAACCAGCGTCCACACCAAGCCCTTGGAAGGCCCAGGCGACGGAGGAGCCCCGTCAGCGAGGGGCCGAGGACGGTGACAGGTGACAGGTGACAGGCCGGGCGGGAAGGAGTCAGTCAGGCAGGGGCCGAGGAGGAGACGGGCTGGGTAAGGGTTAGGGTTAGAGTCAGGGCACAAGTCACAATCGCAAAGACCTGGAAGCGACCCGAGTGCCCATCGACCCACGAGTGCGTAAATAAAATGTGGCGCGTGGACACCACGGAGTGCTATTCGGCTATGAGGAACAGCGGTGAGAGGGCACCTCTCGTGGTTCTCCTGGCCAGAGCTGGAACCCGTTCCAGTAAGCCAAGTATCCCAAGAATGGACACACGAGCACCACGTGCTCGCGCTCACCAGCAAATTGGTACGAACCGATGGACACCTAAGTGGACACAGAGGACTCACCTTCATCGGGTGGGTGTCGGGCGGGCGTGGGGAGGGGATGGGCATACACATCCATTAGGAGTGGGGTGGGTGCGCACCCAATGGGGGATGGGCGCACTTGAAGCCTTGACCCGAGGGGGGAGGCGGGGAGGGGGCGATGTACCCGACCTTAACATTGGTGCCCCCACAATACGCTGGAACCACATGAGAGGTAAATGAATAAGAACACAGGGGGGAGGGGGGCACGGGCAACACATGTCACCTTAATACTTGGACTCCCATCATCTGCTTGAAGAGAGAGAGAAAAGAAAATGCACTAATAGAGATAAGAGACACTTTTTAAAAATAATGAATCCGAAGAGAAAAGTCAAAGGAGGCCTGTGGAGCAGGTCTGGGTGTGACTCCGGATGCCCCAACATCAGGTGCCACCACCAAAGATTCCTACGTGTAGCCCATAGAACCCCAAAAGCAACGGGACGAGTTCTGGTCACATACTCCCTCAAAATGACATCCTGGCCTTCTTCTGCAACTCCCTCCCCTCTCAGCCTCTCAAGGTTTCCTCCAGCGTGTCGGCTCCCACAGAGCAGACTTTTGGTCTGAGACCTGACAGTCCAGATGCCACGCATGCTGCCGCGTGGCGGCGGTGTCGCGGCTCGGGACAAGAGGAGGCCCCACGGTGCGGGCTGGGGCGCCAGGCACCGCGGCGGGCGCTGAGGGTGGGGGGTGACCCCCAGCCCGGGCCTCCGCGGCGCTCCCAGAAAGGGGACAGAACAAGAGGCCAAAAAAAAAAGAAGAAGCCTACGGCACCCGGTATTCCCAGGCCCGACCCTGCTTAGCTTCCGAGATCAGACGAGATGGGGCGCGTTCGGGGTGGTGTGGCCGTAGACGGCGGAGGGCGCCCCTGCCCCGCTCAAGAAGCCGAGCCTCTCTGCGCTTCCCCGCCGCCGCCTCCTCCCGCCCCAGGCCCCGCGGGGGCCGGGCCTGTTGAGTTTGCCGGCCGGGTCCGGCGGGCTCCGAGGGACGGGGGTGATGGGCGGGGCGGGGCGGGGCGGGCATGGAGGGGCGGGCCGTGGTGGGGGGCTGTCTCTCTACACACACAGACACACAGACACACAGACAACACACACACACACTCACACTCACACTCACACTCACACTCACTCACTCACTCACACTCACACAAGATGCGCCTCCACGGCTGGACTCGCCAAGGTGGAGACCTTCCAGCCCCCCTCCTCTCCTCGCCTGGCCTCCTTCACCTCCCCGCCCCCCACCCCCAGCGCCCGT
The DNA here is from genome assembly GCF_040939455.1 of Microcebus murinus. Taxonomy (NCBI): domain Eukaryota; kingdom Metazoa; phylum Chordata; class Mammalia; order Primates; family Cheirogaleidae; genus Microcebus; species Microcebus murinus. The sequence continues at coordinate 125,806,757 of NC_134105.1, read as the reverse complement.
CGCCGCCGCCAATGACTGCGCACGCGCGCGGGGCGCTCGCCCTTTGACCCCAGCCAGGGGCCGCCCTCCCCCACAACCCCTTTCAGCTGTGCCCCCCGCCCTGTGGGTGGGCGGCCGCCTCTTCCCCCGGGTCAGGGCTGGGGCACAGCGCATGGGGGAGGGGAGCCAGTGTATGGGGCGTCTCTCTCTCTCTCTCGGGATGTGTCCCATGGGTGGGGTGGGGTGGGGTGGCTTGGTCTGTGGGGCGCTGAAGAAATCAGTCCCCTCCATCTCCTACCTCTGGAAAACGCCCAAGCCCTTGGGGAACTGCCCGCACCGCTACCGTGGGGGCCGGGACCCTCCTCTGTGTCCTCCTGTGGCCCAGTCCAAGGGGCCTAGGCCTGGCCGGGGCTGCATTGGACCCCAACCACCCTGGCGTGTGGACTCGCCAAAAATCGGCGATTAGATATTGGATTCCAGCTTCATTGAGGTCATTTCACTAATGAGTGCACCGGAAAGAGTTTCCTAATCCATCTGTGAGGGTGGCAACTGAAAGAGAATTTTTTTTTTTTTTTTGAGACAGAGTCTCGCTTTGTTGCCTAGGCTAGAGTGAGTGCCGTGGCGTTAGCCTAGCTCACAGCAACCTCAAACTCCTGGGCTCAAGCAATCCTTCTGCCTCAGCCTCCCAAGTAGCTGGGACTACAGGCATGCGCCACCATGCCTGGCTCATTTTCCTATATATATTAGTTGGCCAATTAATTTCTTTCTATTTACAGTAGAGACCGGGTCTGGCTCTTGCTCAGGCTGGTTTCGAACTCCTGACCTCGAGCAATCCGCCCGCCTCGGCCTCCCAGAGAGCTAGGATTACAGGCTTGAGCCACCGCGCCCGCCCGGCCTGCAAGAGAATTTGAAAGCTGACAGAATAGGCGAGGAAAGGCATAGGAGATTTCCACACCCAGTAAGGAAGCCTTTCCCGAAATGGAAGAAAGAAAGGAGCAAACAGAGACACCGGTAGCCCGCCCGGATGAGAGTCTGCCCCTGAGAGAAAGTACCCTGACCAGGTTCTCCCGTGGGTGGGTGGCGAGCTAGCGGCATTCAGAAGAGCGAGGCCCGCAGTCTGTGCAGAAGACACCTGCACTCGGGTGTGTGTGGCGGCACAATTCACAAGCAGCTCCAGATGTTAAACCAAGGAGAAGCCAGGGAGTTCCCAACGCCCCAGGTGTCCTCAGCCCACGACTGGCTGCTGTGGGAATGCGAAGCCCGGCTCCTTGTCTCAGAGCGAACAACCAGGAGGTGTGATGTCCACCCCGGGGTTCCCAGGAGGATCAGGCTGAAGCTGAGACTTGGCCTGAAAGTGTCCCCTCGCATGGCCACCCCCTTCCCCTTCCTGCTCCTCTACTCCTGGTGCCCCTCCATCCAGGGGCCAGACCTTAAAGAGTCACCCGCAAGAGAATCCTGGTCCCAAAGGAGCCTTCTGGGGGACCCGTGCTGAGAGAGGTTGTGGGCATGGCCCGCTGGGACTCTGCCCGACCCAGGGCTGAGAGATGCAACCTCCCAGCTCTGGGTCCCTGCAGGAAGTGTTGGCAAGCACAGGGCCAGTCCTCCAAAGGCCCAGGTGCAGGGAGCCCAGGCCAAGCAGCCCGTGGAAGAAGCCACATGCCGTGCCACCCCGGGAACACGACTGCAGGTCACGGCCCCCCCCCTCCTCCTCCTCCTCCTCCTCCTCCTCCTGCCCCCCCCCCCGGACATGGTGCAGGGATCAGAGACACCTCAGACACTTGCTACCCAAAGTGCAAAGGGCATCAGTTGCTCCTCCAAACCCCCCCCCTGCCCAGCAGACCGCGTTGTCCAGCCAGCCCCCGGGCCTCCCTGGGGTGCCCAGCACAAAAGTGCAGACACCCACCGGACCCTCAATCTCAGTTTTCGGATGTTTTTGCCACTCTAAGGACCCGCAGGCCAGCTGGGCCTTCTGGCAGGACAGAGAGCCCCGGAATCCGACGTGGAGAGCTGGGTGTACGTCCCCATGAGGAGGCGGTCCCCACCTCCGCGGCTCTCCCCTTGCGGGGAGGGGAGTGGCAGCCGCGGGGCCTCAGAGAAGACACCAGGCTGGGCCCCCGCGGCACAGCGGGAGCACGTCCCCCGCAGGCCGCTTAGCGAGGGCGGCAGGCGGACGGTTGGGTTGCGCGAGACCCTGCGGCCGCCCTGCTACCGGGTTCCTGGGAGGGCGTCCTGGAACCAGCGTCCACACCAAGCCCTTGGAAGGCCCAGGCGACGGAGGAGCCCCGTCAGCGAGGGGCCGAGGACGGTGACAGGTGACAGGTGACAGGCCGGGCGGGAAGGAGTCAGTCAGGCAGGGGCCGAGGAGGAGACGGGCTGGGTAAGGGTTAGGGTTAGAGTCAGGGCACAAGTCACAATCGCAAAGACCTGGAAGCGACCCGAGTGCCCATCGACCCACGAGTGCGTAAATAAAATGTGGCGCGTGGACACCACGGAGTGCTATTCGGCTATGAGGAACAGCGGTGAGAGGGCACCTCTCGTGGTTCTCCTGGCCAGAGCTGGAACCCGTTCCAGTAAGCCAAGTATCCCAAGAATGGACACACGAGCACCACGTGCTCGCGCTCACCAGCAAATTGGTACGAACCGATGGACACCTAAGTGGACACAGAGGACTCACCTTCATCGGGTGGGTGTCGGGCGGGCGTGGGGAGGGGATGGGCATACACATCCATTAGGAGTGGGGTGGGTGCGCACCCAATGGGGGATGGGCGCACTTGAAGCCTTGACCCGAGGGGGGAGGCGGGGAGGGGGCGATGTACCCGACCTTAACATTGGTGCCCCCACAATACGCTGGAACCACATGAGAGGTAAATGAATAAGAACACAGGGGGGAGGGGGGCACGGGCAACACATGTCACCTTAATACTTGGACTCCCATCATCTGCTTGAAGAGAGAGAGAAAAGAAAATGCACTAATAGAGATAAGAGACACTTTTTAAAAATAATGAATCCGAAGAGAAAAGTCAAAGGAGGCCTGTGGAGCAGGTCTGGGTGTGACTCCGGATGCCCCAACATCAGGTGCCACCACCAAAGATTCCTACGTGTAGCCCATAGAACCCCAAAAGCAACGGGACGAGTTCTGGTCACATACTCCCTCAAAATGACATCCTGGCCTTCTTCTGCAACTCCCTCCCCTCTCAGCCTCTCAAGGTTTCCTCCAGCGTGTCGGCTCCCACAGAGCAGACTTTTGGTCTGAGACCTGACAGTCCAGATGCCACGCATGCTGCCGCGTGGCGGCGGTGTCGCGGCTCGGGACAAGAGGAGGCCCCACGGTGCGGGCTGGGGCGCCAGGCACCGCGGCGGGCGCTGAGGGTGGGGGGTGACCCCCAGCCCGGGCCTCCGCGGCGCTCCCAGAAAGGGGACAGAACAAGAGGCCAAAAAAAAAAGAAGAAGCCTACGGCACCCGGTATTCCCAGGCCCGACCCTGCTTAGCTTCCGAGATCAGACGAGATGGGGCGCGTTCGGGGTGGTGTGGCCGTAGACGGCGGAGGGCGCCCCTGCCCCGCTCAAGAAGCCGAGCCTCTCTGCGCTTCCCCGCCGCCGCCTCCTCCCGCCCCAGGCCCCGCGGGGGCCGGGCCTGTTGAGTTTGCCGGCCGGGTCCGGCGGGCTCCGAGGGACGGGGGTGATGGGCGGGGCGGGGCGGGGCGGGCATGGAGGGGCGGGCCGTGGTGGGGGGCTGTCTCTCTACACACACAGACACACAGACACACAGACAACACACACACACCCACACACACACACTCACACTCACACTCACTCACTCACTCACACTCACACAAGATGCGCCTCCACGGCTGGACTCGCCAAGGTGGAGACCTTCCAGCCCCCCTCCTCTCCTCGCCTGGCCTCCTTCACCTCCCCGCCCCCCACCCCCAGCGCCCGTCGCCGCCGCCAATGACTGCGCACGCGCGCGGGGCGCTCGCCCTTTGACCCCAGCCAGGGGCCGCCCTCCCCCACAACCCCTTTCAGCTGTGCCCCCCGCCCTGTGGGTGGGCGGCCGCCTCTTCCCCCGGGTCAGGGCTGGGGCACAGCGCATGGGGGAGGGGAGCCAGTGTATGTGGCGTCTCTCTCTCTCTCTCCGGATGTGTCCCATGGGTGGGGTGGGGTGGGGTGGCTTGGTCTGTGGGGCGCTGAAGAAATCAGTCCCCTCCATCTCCTACCTCTGGAAAACGCCCAAGCCCTTGGGGAACTGCCCGCACCGCTACCGTGGGGGCCGGGACCCTCCTCTGTGTCCTCCTGTGGCCCAGTCCAAGGGGCCTAGGCCTGGCCGGGGCTGCATTGGACCCCAACCACCCTGGCGTGTGGACTCGCCAAAAATCGGCGATTAGATATTGGATTCCAGCTTCATTGAGGTCATTTCACTAATGAGTGCACCGGAAAGAGTTTCCTAATCCATCTGTGAGGGTGGCAACTGAAAGAGAATTTTTTTTTTTTTTTTGAGACAGAGTCTCGCTTTGTTGCCTAGGCTAGAGTGAGTGCCGTGGCGTTAGCCTAGCTCACAGCAACCTCAAACTCCTGGGCTCAAGCAATCCTTCTGCCTCAGCCTCCCAAGTAGCTGGGACTACAGGCATGCGCCACCATGCCTGGCTCATTTTCCTATATATATTAGTTGGCCAATTAATTTCTTTCTATTTACAGTAGAGACCGGGTCTGGCTCTTGCTCAGGCTGGTTTCGAACTCCTGACCTCGAGCAATCCGCCCGCCTCGGCCTCCCAGAGAGCTAGGATTACAGGCTTGAGCCACCGCGCCCGCCCGGCCTGCAAGAGAATTTGAAAGCTGACAGAATAGGCGAGGAAAGGCATAGGAGATTTCCACACCCAGTAAGGAAGCCTTTCCCGAAATGGAAGAAAGAAAGGAGCAAACAGAGACACCGGTAGCCCGCCCGGATGAGAGTCTGCCCCTGAGAGAAAGTACCCTGACCAGGTTCACCCGTGGGTGGGTCGCGAGCTAGCGGCATTCAGAAGAGCGAGGCCCGCAGTCTGTGCAGAAGACACCTGCGCTCGGGTGTGTGTGGCGGCACAATTCACAAGCAGCTCCAGATGTTAAACCAAGGAGAAGCCAGGGAGTTCCCAACGCCCCAGGTGTCCTCAGCCCACGACTGGCTGCTGTGGGAATGCGAAGCCCGGCTCCTTGTCTCAGAGCGAACAACCAGGAGGTGTGATGTCCACCCCGGGGTTCCCAGGAGGATCAGGCTGAAGCTGAGACTTGGCCTGAAAGTGTCCCCTCGCATGGCCACCCCCTTCCCCTTCCTGCTCCTCTACTCCTGGTGCCCCTCCATCCAGGGGCCAGACCTTAAAGAGTCACCCGCAAGAGAATCCTGGTCCCAAAGGAGCCTTCTGGGGGACCCGTGCTGAGAGAGGTTGTGGGCATGGCCCGCTGGGACTCTGCCCGACCCAGGGCTGAGAGATGCAACCTCCCAGCTCTGGGTCCCTGCAGGAAGTGTTGGCAAGCACAGGGCCAGTCCTCCAAAGGCCCAGGTGCAGGGAGCCCAGGCCAAGCAGCCCGTGGAAGAAGCCACATGCCGTGCCACCCCGGGAACACGACTGCAGGTCACGGCCCCCCCCCTCCTCCTCCTCCTCCTCCTCCTCCTCCTGCCCCCCCCCCGGACATGGTGCAGGGATCAGAGACACCTCAGACACTTGCTACCCAAAGTGCAAAGGGCATCAGTTGCTCCTCCAAACCCCCCCCCTGCCCAGCAGACCGCGTTGTCCAGCCAGCCCCCGGGCCTCCCTGGGGTGCCCAGCACAAAAGTGCAGACACCCACCGGACCCTCAATCTCAGTTTTCGGATGTTTTTGCCACTCTAAGGACCCGCAGGCCAGCTGGGCCTTCTGGCAGGACAGAGAGCCCCGGAATCCGACGTGGAGAGCTGGGTGTACGTCCCCATGAGGAGGCGGTCCCCACCTCCGCGGCTCTCCCCTTGCGGGGAGGGGAGTGGCAGCCGCGGGGCCTCAGAGAAGACACCAGGCTGGGCCCCCGCGGCACAGCGGGAGCACGTCCCCCGCAGGCCGCTTAGCGAGGGCGGCAGGCGGACGGTTGGGTTGCGCGAGACCCTGCGGCCGCCCTGCTACCGGGTTCCTGGGAGGGCGTCCTGGAACCAGCGTCCACACCAAGCCCTTGGAAGGCCCAGGCGACGGAGGAGCCCCGTCAGCGAGGGGCCGAGGACGGTGACAGGTGACAGGTGACAGGCCGGGCGGGAAGGAGTCAGTCAGGCAGGGGCCGAGGAGGAGACGGGCTGGGTAAGGGTTAGGGTTAGAGTCAGGGCACAAGTCACAATCGCAAAGACCTGGAAGCGACCCGAGTGCCCATCGACCCACGAGTGCGTAAATAAAATGTGGCGCGTGGACACCACGGAGTGCTATTCGGCTATGAGGAGCAGCGGTGAGGGGGCACCTCTCGTGGTTCTCCTGGCCAGAGCTGGAACCCGTTCCAGTAAGCCAAGTATCCCAAGAATGGACACACGAGCACCACGTGCTCGCGCTCACCAGCAAATTGGTACGAACCGATGGACACCTAAGTGGACACAGAGGACTCACCTTCATCGGGTGGGTGTCGGGCGGGCGTGGGGAGGGGATGGGCATACACATCCATTAGGAGTGGGGTGGGTGCGCACCCAATGGGGGATGGGCGCACTTGAAGCCTTGACCCGAGGGGGGAGGCGGGGAGGGGGCGATGTACCCGACCTTAACATTGGTGCCCCCACAATACGCTGGAACCACATGAGAGGTAAATGAATAAGAACACAGGGGGGAGGGGGGCACGGGCAACACATGTCACCTTAATACTTGGACTCCCATCATCTGCTTGAAGAGAGAGAGAAAAGAAAATGCACTAATAGAGATAAGAGACACTTTTTAAAAATAATGAATCCGAAGAGAAAAGTCAAAGGAGGCCTGTGGAGCAGGTCTGGGTGTGACTCCGGATGCCCCAACATCAGGTGCCACCACCAAAGATTCCTACGTGTAGCCCATAGAACCCCAAAAGCAACGGGACGAGTTCTGGTCACATACTCCCTCAAAATGACATCCTGGCCTTCTTCTGCAACTCCCTCCCCTCTCAGCCTCTCAAGGTTTCCTCCAGCGTGTCGGCTCCCACAGAGCAGACTTTTGGTCTGAGACCTGACAGTCCAGATGCCACGCATGCTGCCGCGTGGCGGCGGTGTCGCGGCTCGGGACAAGAGGAGGCCCCACGGTGCGGGCTGGGGCGCCAGGCACCGCGGCGGGCGCTGAGGGTGGGGGGTGACCCCCAGCCCGGGCCTCCGCGGCGCTCCCAGAAAGGGGACAGAACAAGAGGCCAAAAAAAAAAGAAGAAGCCTACGGCACCCGGTATTCCCAGGCCCGACCCTGCTTAGCTTCCGAGATCAGACGAGATGGGGCGCGTTCGGGGTGGTGTGGCCGTAGACGGCGGAGGGCGCCCCTGCCCCGCTCAAGAAGCCGAGCCTCTCTGCGCTTCCCCGCCGCCGCCTCCTCCCGCCCCAGGCCCCGCGGGGGCCGGGCCTGTTGAGTTTGCCGGCCGGGTCCGGCGGGCTCCGAGGGACGGGGGTGATGGGCGGGGCGGGGCGGGGCGGGCATGGAGGGGCGGGCCGTGGTGGGGGGCTGTCTCTCTACACACACAGACACACAGACACACAGACAACACACACACACCCACACACACACACTCACACTCACACTCACTCACTCACTCACACTCACACAAGATGCGCCTCCACGGCTGGACTCGCCAAGGTGGAGACCTTCCAGCCCCCCTCCTCTCCTCGCCTGGCCTCCTTCACCTCCCCGCCCCCCACCCCCAGCGCCCGTCGCCGCTGCCAATGACTGCGCACGCGCGCGGGGCGCTCGCCCTTTGACCCCAGCCAGGGGCCGCCCTCCCCCACAACCCCTTTCAGCTGTGCCCCCCGCCCTGTGGGTGGGCGGCCGCCTCTTCCCCCGGGTCAGGGCTGGGGCACAGCGCATGGGGGAGGGGAGCCAGTGTATGGGGCGTCTCTCTCTCTCTCTCGGGATGTGTCCCATGGGTGGGGTGGGGTGGGGTGGCTTGGTCTGTGGGGCGCTGAAGAAATCAGTCCCCTCCATCTCCTACCTCTGGAAAACGCCCAAGCCCTTGGGGAACTGCCCGCACCGCTACCGTGGGGGCCGGGACCCTCCTCTGTGTCCTCCTGTGGCCCAGTCCAAGGGGCCTAGGCCTGGCCGGGGCTGCATTGGACCCCAACCACCCTGGCGTGTGGACTCGCCAAAAATCGGCGATTAGATATTGGATTCCAGCTTCATTGAGGTCATTTCACTAATGAGTGCACCGGAAAGAGTTTCCTAATCCATCTGTGAGGGTGGCAACTGAAAGAGAATTTTTTTTTTTTTTTTGAGACAGAGTCTCGCTTTGTTGCCTAGGCTAGAGTGAGTGCCGTGGCGTTAGCCTAGCTCACAGCAACCTCAAACTCCTGGGCTCAAGCAATCCTTCTGCCTCAGCCTCCCAAGTAGCTGGGACTACAGGCATGCGCCACCATGCCTGGCTCATTTTCCTATATATATTAGTTGGCCAATTAATTTCTTTCTATTTACAGTAGAGACCGGGTCTGGCTCTTGCTCAGGCTGGTTTCGAACTCCTGACCTCGAGCAATCCGCCCGCCTCGGCCTCCCAGAGAGCTAGGATTACAGGCTTGAGCCACCGCGCCCGCCCGGCCTGCAAGAGAATTTGAAAGCTGACAGAATAGGCGAGGAAAGGCATAGGAGATTTCCACACCCAGTAAGGAAGCCTTTCCCGAAATGGAAGAAAGAAAGGAGCAAACAGAGACACCGGTAGCCCGCCCGGATGAGAGTCTGCCCCTGAGAGAAAGTACCCTGACCAGGTTCTCCCGTGGGTGGGTCGCGAGCTAGCGGCATTCAGAAGAGCGAGGCCCGCAGTCTGTGCAGAAGACACCTGCACTCGGGTGTGTGTGGCGGCACAATTCACAAGCAGCTCCAGATGTTAAACCAAGGAGAAGCCAGGGAGTTCCCAACGCCCCAGGTGTCCTCAGCCCACGACTGGCTGCTGTGGGAATGCGAAGCCCGGCTCCTTGTCTCAGAGCGAACAACCAGGAGGTGTGATGTCCACCCCGGGGTTCCCAGGAGGATCAGGCTGAAGCTGAGACTTGGCCTGAAAGTGTCCCCTCGCATGGCCACCCCCTTCCCCTTCCTGCTCCTCTACTCCTGGTGCCCCTCCATCCAGGGGCCAGACCTTAAAGAGTCACCCGCAAGAGAATCCTGGTCCCAAAGGAGCCTTCTGGGGGACCCGTGCTGAGAGAGGTTGTGGGCATGGCCCGCTGGGACTCTGCCCGACCCAGGGCTGAGAGATGCAACCTCCCAGCTCTGGGTCCCTGCAGGAAGTGTTGGCAAGCACAGGGCCAGTCCTCCAAAGGCCCAGGTGCAGGGAGCCCAGGCCAAGCAGCCCGTGGAAGAAGCCACATGCCGTGCCACCCCGGGAACACGACTGCAGGTCACGGCCCCCCCCCTCCTCCTCCTCCTCCTCCTCCTCCTCCTGCCCCCCCCCCCCCGGACATGGTGCAGGGATCAGAGACACCTCAGACACTTGCTACCCAAAGTGCAAAGGGCATCAGTTGCTCCTCCAAACCCCCCCCCTGCCCAGCAGACCGCGTTGTCCAGCCAGCCCCCGGGCCTCCCTGGGGTGCCCAGCACAAAAGTGCAGACACCCACCGGACCCTCAATCTCAGTTTTCGGATGTTTTTGCCACTCTAAGGACCCGCAGGCCAGCTGGGCCTTCTGGCAGGACAGAGAGCCCCGGAATCCGACGTGGAGAGCTGGGTGTACGTCCCCATGAGGAGGCGGTCCCCACCTCCGCGGCTCTCCCCTTGCGGGGAGGGGAGTGGCAGCCGCGGGGCCTCAGAGAAGACACCAGGCTGGGCCCCCGCGGCACAGCGGGAGCACGTCCCCCGCAGGCCGCTTAGCGAGGGCGGCAGGCGGACGGTTGGGTTGCGCGAGACCCTGCGGCCGCCCTGCTACCGGGTTCCTGGGAGGGCGTCCTGGAACCAGCGTCCACACCAAGCCCTTGGAAGGCCCAGGCGACGGAGGAGCCCCGTCAGCGAGGGGCCGAGGACGGTGACAGGTGACAGGTGACAGGCCGGGCGGGAAGGAGTCAGTCAGGCAGGGGCCGAGGAGGAGACGGGCTGGGTAAGGGTTAGGGTTAGAGTCAGGGCACAAGTCACAATCGCAAAGACCTGGAAGCGACCCGAGTGCCCATCGACCCACGAGTGCGTAAATAAAATGTGGCGCGTGGACACCACGGAGTGCTATTCGGCTATGAGGAACAGCGGTGAGAGGGCACCTCTCGTGGTTCTCCTGGCCAGAGCTGGAACCCGTTCCAGTAAGCCAAGTATCCCAAGAATGGACACACGAGCACCACGTGCTCGCGCTCACCAGCAAATTGGTACGAACCGATGGACACCTAAGTGGACACAGAGGACTCACCTTCATCGGGTGGGTGTCGGGCGGGCGTGGGGAGGGGATGGGCATACACATCCATTAGGAGTGGGGTGGGTGCGCACCCAATGGGGGATGGGCGCACTTGAAGCCTTGACCCGAGGGGGGAGGCGGGGAGGGGGCGATGTACCCGACCTTAACATTGGTGCCCCCACAATACGCTGGAACCACATGAGAGGTAAATGAATAAGAACACAGGGGGGAGGGGGGCACGGGCAACACATGTCACCTTAATACTTGGACTCCCATCATCTGCTTGAAGAGAGAGAGAAAAGAAAATGCACTAATAGAGATAAGAGACACTTTTTAAAAATAATGAATCCGAAGAGAAAAGTCAAAGGAGGCCTGTGGAGCAGGTCTGGGTGTGACTCCGGATGCCCCAACATCAGGTGCCACCACCAAAGATTCCTACGTGTAGCCCATAGAACCCCAAAAGCAACGGGACGAGTTCTGGTCACATACTCCCTCAAAATGACATCCTGGCCTTCTTCTGCAACTCCCTCCCCTCTCAGCCTCTCAAGGTTTCCTCCAGCGTGTCGGCTCCCACAGAGCAGACTTTTGGTCTGAGACCTGACAGTCCAGATGCCACGCATGCTGCCGCGTGGCGGCGGTGTCGCGGCTCGGGACAAGAGGAGGCCCCACGGTGCGGGCTGGGGCGCCAGGCACCGCGGCGGGCGCTGAGGGTGGGGGGTGACCCCCAGCCCGGGCCTCCGCGGCGCTCCCAGAAAGGGGACAGAACAAGAGGCCAAAAAAAAAAGAAGAAGCCTACGGCACCCGGTATTCCCAGGCCCGACCCTGCTTAGCTTCCGAGATCAGACGAGATGGGGCGCGTTCGGGGTGGTGTGGCCGTAGACGGCGGAGGGCGCCCCTGCCCCGCTCAAGAAGCCGAGCCTCTCTGCGCTTCCCCGCCGCCGCCTCCTCCCGCCCCAGGCCCCGCGGGGGCCGGGCCTGTTGAGTTTGCCGGCCGGGTCCGGCGGGCTCCGAGGGACGGGGGTGATGGGCGGGGCGGGGCGGGGCGGGCATGGAGGGGCGGGCCGTGGTGGGGGGCTGTCTCTCTACACACACAGACACACAGACACACAGACAACACACACACACCCACACACACACACTCACACTCACACTCACTCACTCACTCACACTCACACAAGATGTGCCTCCACGGCTGGACTCGCCAAGGTGGAGACCTTCCAGCCCCCCTCCTCTCCTCGCCTGGCCTCCTTCACCTCCCCGCCCCCCACCCCCAGCGCCCGTCGCCGCCGCCAATGACTGCGCACGCGCGCGGGGCGCTCGCCCTTTGACCCCAGCCAGGGGCCGCCCTCCCCCACAACCCCTTTCAGCTGTGCCCCCCGCCCTGTGGGTGGGCGGCCGCCTCTTCCCCCGGGTCAGGGCTGGGGCACAGCGCATGGGGGAGGGGAGCCAGTGTATGGGGCGTCTCTCTCTCTCTCTCGGGATGTGTCCCATGGGTGGGGTGGGGTGGGGTGGCTTGGTCTGTGGGGCGCTGAAGAAATCAGTCCCCTCCATCTCCTACCTCTGGAAAACGCCCAAGCCCTTGGGGAACTGCCCGCACCGCTACCGTGGGGGCCGGGACCCTCCTCTGTGTCCTCCTGTGGCCCAGTCCAAGGGGCCTAGGCCTGGCCGGGGCTGCATTGGACCCCAACCACCCTGGCGTGTGGACTCGCCAAAAATCGGCGATTAGATATTGGATTCCAGCTTCATTGAGGTCATTTCACTAATGAGTGCACCGGAAAGAGTTTCCTAATCCATCTGTGAGGGTGGCAACTGAAAGAGAATTTTTTTTTTTTTTTTGAGACAGAGTCTCGCTTTGTTGCCTAGGCTAGAGTGAGTGCCGTGGCGTTAGCCTAGCTCACAGCAACCTCAAACTCCTGGGCTCAAGCAATCCTTCTGCCTCAGCCTCCCAAGTAGCTGGGACTACAGGCATGCGCCACCATGCCTGGCTCATTTTCCTATATATATTAGTTGGCCAATTAATTTCTTTCTATTTACAGTAGAGACCGGGTCTGGCTCTTGCTCAGGCTGGTTTCGAACTCCTGACCTCGAGCAATCCGCCCGCCTCGGCCTCCCAGAGAGCTAGGATTACAGGCTTGAGCCACCGCGCCCGCCCGGCCTGCAAGAGAATTTGAAAGCTGACAGAATAGGCGAGGAAAGGCATAGGAGATTTCCACACCCAGTAAGGAAGCCTTTCCCGAAATGGAAGAAAGAAAGGAGCAAACAGAGACACCGGTAGCCCGCCCGGATGAGAGTCTGCCCCTGAGAGAAAGTACCCTGACCAGGTTCTCCCGTGGGTGGGTGGCGAGCTAGCGGCATTCAGAAGAGCGAGGCCCGCAGTCTGTGCAGAAGACACCTGCACTCGGGTGTGTGTGGCGGCACAATTCACAAGCAGCTCCAGATGTTAAACCAAGGAGAAGCCAGGGAGTTCCCAACGCCCCAGGTGTCCTCAGCCCACGACTGGCTGCTGTGGGAATGCGAAGCCCGGCTCCTTGTCTCAGAGCGAACAACCAGGAGGTGTGATGTCCACCCCGGGGTTCCCAGGAGGATCAGGCTGAAGCTGAGACTTGGCCTGAAAGTGTCCCCTCGCATGGCCACCCCCTTCCCCTTCCTGCTCCTCTACTCCTGGTGCCCCTCCATCCAGGGGCCAGACCTTAAAGAGTCACCCGCAAGAGAATCCTGGTCCCAAAGGAGCCTTCTGGGGGACCCGTGCTGAGAGAGGTTGTGGGCATGGCCCGCTGGGACTCTGCCCGACCCAGGGCTGAGAGATGCAACCTCCCAGCTCTGGGTCCCTGCAGGAAGTGTTGGCAAGCACAGGGCCAGTCCTCCAAAGGCCCAGGTGCAGGGAGCCCAGGCCAAGCAGCCCGTGGAAGAAGCCACATGCCGTGCCACCCCGGGAACACGACTGCAGGTCACGGCCCCCCCCCCTCCTCCTCCTCCTCCTCCTCCTCCTCCTGCCCCCCCCCCCCCGGACATGGTGCAGGGATCAGAGACACCTCAGACACTTGCTACCCAAAGTGCAAAGGGCATCAGTTGCTCCTCCAAACCCCCCCCCTGCCCAGCAGACCGCGTTGTCCAGCCAGCCCCCGGGCCTCCCTGGGGTGCCCAGCACAAAAGTGCAGACACCCACCGGACCCTCAATCTCAGTTTTCGGATGTTTTTGCCACTCTAAGGACCCGCAGGCCAGCTGGGCCTTCTGGCAGGACAGAGAGCCCCGGAATCCGACGTGGAGAGCTGGGTGTACGTCCCCATGAGGAGGCGGTCCCCACCTCCGCGGCTCTCCCCTTGCGGGGAGGGGAGTGGCAGCCGCGGGGCCTCAGAGAAGACACCAGGCTGGGCCCCCGCGGCACAGCGGGAGCACGTCCCCCGCAGGCCGCTTAGCGAGGGCGGCAGGCGGACGGTTGGGTTGCGCGAGACCCTGCGGCCGCCCTGCTACCGGGTTCCTGGGAGGGCGTCCTGGAACCAGCGTCCACACCAAGCCCTTGGAAGGCCCAGGCGACGGAGGAGCCCCGTCAGCGAGGGGCCGAGGACGGTGACAGGTGACAGGTGACAGGCCGGGCGGGAAGGAGTCAGTCAGGCAGGGGCCGAGGAGGAGACGGGCTGGGTAAGGGTTAGGGTTAGAGTCAGGGCACAAGTCACAATCGCAAAGACCTGGAAGCGACCCGAGTGCCCATCGACCCACGAGTGCGTAAATAAAATGTGGCGCGTGGACACCACGGAGTGCTATTCGGCTATGAGGAACAGCGGTGAGAGGGCACCTCTCGTGGTTCTCCTGGCCAGAGCTGGAACCCGTTCCAGTAAGCCAAGTATCCCAAGAATGGACACACGAGCACCACGTGCTCGCGCTCACCAGCAAATTGGTACGAACCGATGGACACCTAAGTGGACACAGAGGACTCACCTTCATCGGGTGGGTGTCGGGCGGGCGTGGGGAGGGGATGGGCATACACATCCATTAGGAGTGGGGTGGGTGCGCACCCAATGGGGGATGGGCGCACTTGAAGCCTTGACCCGAGGGGGGAGGCGGGGAGGGGGCGATGTACCCGACCTTAACATTGGTGCCCCCACAATACGCTGGAACCACATGAGAGGTAAATGAATAAGAACACAGGGGGGAGGGGGGCACGGGCAACACATGTCACCTTAATACTTGGACTCCCATCATCTGCTTGAAGAGAGAGAGAAAAGAAAATGCACTAATAGAGATAAGAGACACTTTTTAAAAATAATGAATCCGAAGAGAAAAGTCAAAGGAGGCCTGTGGAGCAGGTCTGGGTGTGACTCCGGATGCCCCAACATCAGGTGCCACCACCAAAGATTCCTACGTGTAGCCCATAGAACCCCAAAAGCAACGGGACGAGTTCTGGTCACATACTCCCTCAAAATGACATCCTGGCCTTCTTCTGCAACTCCCTCCCCTCTCAGCCTCTCAAGGTTTCCTCCAGCGTGTCGGCTCCCACAGAGCAGACTTTTGGTCTGAGACCTGACAGTCCAGATGCCACGCATGCTGCCGCGTGGCGGCGGTGTCGCGGCTCGGGACAAGAGGAGGCCCCACGGTGCGGGCTGGGGCGCCAGGCACCGCGGCGGGCGCTGAGGGTGGGGGGTGACCCCCAGCCCGGGCCTCCGCGGCGCTCCCAGAAAGGGGACAGAACAAGAGGCCAAAAAAAAAAGAAGAAGCCTACGGCACCCGGTATTCCCAGGCCCGACCCTGCTTAGCTTCCGAGATCAGACGAGATGGGGCGCGTTCGGGGTGGTGTGGCCGTAGACGGCGGAGGGCGCCCCTGCCCCGCTCAAGAAGCCGAGCCTCTCTGCGCTTCCCCGCCGCCGCCTCCTCCCGCCCCAGGCCCCGCGGGGGCCGGGCCTGTTGAGTTTGCCGGCCGGGTCCGGCGGGCTCCGAGGGACGGGGGTGATGGGCGGGGCGGGGCGGGGCGGGCATGGAGGGGCGGGCCGTGGTGGGGGGCTGTCTCTCTACACACACAGACACACAGACACACAGACAACACACACACACACTCACACTCACACTCACACTCACACTCACTCACTCACTCACACTCACACAAGATGCGCCTCCACGGCTGGACTCGCCAAGGTGGAGACCTTCCAGCCCCCCTCCTCTCCTCGCCTGGCCTCCTTCACCTCCCCGCCCCCCACCCCCAGCGCCCGTCGCCGCCGCCAATGACTGCGCACGCGCGCGGGGCGCTCGCCCTTTGACCCCAGCCAGGGGCCGCCCTCCCCCACAACCCCTTTCAGCTGTGCCCCCCGCCCTGTGGGTGGGCGGCCGCCTCTTCCCCCGGGTCAGGGCTGGGGCACAGCGCATGGGGGAGGGGAGCCAGTGTATGGGGCGTCTCTCTCTCTCTCTCGGGATGTGTCCCATGGGTGGGGTGGGGTGGGGTGGCTTGGTCTGTGGGGCGCTGAAGAAATCAGTCCCCTCCATCTCCTACCTCTGGAAAACGCCCAAGCCCTTGGGGAACTGCCCGCACCGCTACCGTGGGGGCCGGGACCCTCCTCTGTGTCCTCCTGTGGCCCAGTCCAAGGGGCCTAGGCCTGGCCGGGGCTGCATTGGACCCCAACCACCCTGGCGTGTGGACTCGCCAAAAATCGGCGATTAGATATTGGATTCCAGCTTCATTGAGGTCATTTCACTAATGAGTGCACCGGAAAGAGTTTCCTAATCCATCTGTGAGGGTGGCAACTGAAAGAGAATTTTTTTTTTTTTTTTGAGACAGAGTCTCGCTTTGTTGCCTAGGCTAGAGTGAGTGCCGTGGCGTTAGCCTAGCTCACAGCAACCTCAAACTCCTGGGCTCAAGCAATCCTTCTGCCTCAGCCTCCCAAGTAGCTGGGACTACAGGCATGCGCCACCATGCCTGGCTCATTTTCCTATATATATTAGTTGGCCAATTAATTTCTTTCTATTTACAGTAGAGACCGGGTCTGGCTCTTGCTCAGGCTGGTTTCGAACTCCTGACCTCGAGCAATCCGCCCGCCTCGGCCTCCCAGAGAGCTAGGATTACAGGCTTGAGCCACCGCGCCCGCCCGGCCTGCAAGAGAATTTGAAAGCTGACAGAATAGGCGAGGAAAGGCATAGGAGATTTCCACACCCAGTAAGGAAGCCTTTCCCGAAATGGAAGAAAGAAAGGAGCAAACAGAGACACCGGTAGCCCGCCCGGATGAGAGTCTGCCCCTGAGAGAAAGTACCCTGACCAGGTTCTCCCGTGGGTGGGTGGCGAGCTAGCGGCATTCAGAAGAGCGAGGCCCGCAGTCTGTGCAGAAGACACCTGCACTCGGGTGTGTGTGGCGGCACAATTCACAAGCAGCTCCAGATGTTAAACCAAGGAGAAGCCAGGGAGTTCCCAACGCCCCAGGTGTCCTCAGCCCACGACTGGCTGCTGTGGGAATGCGAAGCCCGGCTCCTTGTCTCAGAGCGAACAACCAGGAGGTGTGATGTCCACCCCGGGGTTCCCAGGAGGATCAGGCTGAAGCTGAGACTTGGCCTGAAAGTGTCCCCTCGCATGGCCACCCCCTTCCCCTTCCTGCTCCTCTACTCCTGGTGCCCCTCCATCCAGGGGCCAGACCTTAAAGAGTCACCCGCAAGAGAATCCTGGTCCCAAAGGAGCCTTCTGGGGGACCCGTGCTGAGAGAGGTTGTGGGCATGGCCCGCTGGGACTCTGCCCGACCCAGGGCTGAGAGATGCAACCTCCCAGCTCTGGGTCCCTGCAGGAAGTGTTGGCAAGCACAGGGCCAGTCCTCCAAAGGCCCAGGTGCAGGGAGCCCAGGCCAAGCAGCCCGTGGAAGAAGCCACATGCCGTGCCACCCCGGGAACACGACTGCAGGTCACGGCCCCCCCCCTCCTCCTCCTCCTCCTCCTCCTCCTCCTGCCCCCCCCCCCCGGACATGGTGCAGGGATCAGAGACACCTCAGACACTTGCTACCCAAAGTGCAAAGGGCATCAGTTGCTCCTCCAAACCCCCCCCCTGCCCAGCAGACCGCGTTGTCCAGCCAGCCCCCGGGCCTCCCTGGGGTGCCCAGCACAAAAGTGCAGACACCCACCGGACCCTCAATCTCAGTTTTCGGATGTTTTTGCCACTCTAAGGACCCGCAGGCCAGCTGGGCCTTCTGGCAGGACAGAGAGCCCCGGAATCCGACGTGGAGAGCTGGGTGTACGTCCCCATGAGGAGGCGGTCCCCACCTCCGCGGCTCTCCCCTTGCGGGGAGGGGAGTGGCAGCCGCGGGGCCTCAGAGAAGACACCAGGCTGGGCCCCCGCGGCACAGCGGGAGCACGTCCCCCGCAGGCCGCTTAGCGAGGGCGGCAGGCGGACGGTTGGGTTGCGCGAGACCCTGCGGCCGCCCTGCTACCGGGTTCCTGGGAGGGCGTCCTGGAACCAGCGTCCACACCAAGCCCTTGGAAGGCCCAGGCGACGGAGGAGCCCCGTCAGCGAGGGGCCGAGGACGGTGACAGGTGACAGGTGACAGGCCGGGCGGGAAGGAGTCAGTCAGGCAGGGGCCGAGGAGGAGACGGGCTGGGTAAGGGTTAGGGTTAGAGTCAGGGCACAAGTCACAATCGCAAAGACCTGGAAGCGACCCGAGTGCCCATCGACCCACGAGTGCGTAAATAAAATGTGGCGCGTGGACACCACGGAGTGCTATTCGGCTATGAGGAACAGCGGTGAGAGGGCACCTCTCGTGGTTCTCCTGGCCAGAGCTGGAACCCGTTCCAGTAAGCCAAGTATCCCAAGAATGGACACACGAGCACCACGTGCTCGCGCTCACCAGCAAATTGGTACGAACCGATGGACACCTAAGTGGACACAGAGGACTCACCTTCATCGGGTGGGTGTCGGGCGGGCGTGGGGAGGGGATGGGCATACACATCCATTAGGAGTGGGGTGGGTGCGCACCCAATGGGGGATGGGCGCACTTGAAGCCTTGACCCGAGGGGGGAGGCGGGGAGGGGGCGATGTACCCGACCTTAACATTGGTGCCCCCACAATACGCTGGAACCACATGAGAGGTAAATGAATAAGAACACAGGGGGGAGGGGGGCACGGGCAACACATGTCACCTTAATACTTGGACTCCCATCATCTGCTTGAAGAGAGAGAGAAAAGAAAATGCACTAATAGAGATAAGAGACACTTTTTAAAAATAATGAATCCGAAGAGAAAAGTCAAAGGAGGCCTGTGGAGCAGGTCTGGGTGTGACTCCGGATGCCCCAACATCAGGTGCCACCACCAAAGATTCCTACGTGTAGCCCATAGAACCCCAAAAGCAACGGGACGAGTTCTGGTCACATACTCCCTCAAAATGACATCCTGGCCTTCTTCTGCAACTCCCTCCCCTCTCAGCCTCTCAAGGTTTCCTCCAGCGTGTCGGCTCCCACAGAGCAGACTTTTGGTCTGAGACCTGACAGTCCAGATGCCACGCATGCTGCCGCGTGGCGGCGGTGTCGCGGCTCGGGACAAGAGGAGGCCCCACGGTGCGGGCTGGGGCGCCAGGCACCGCGGCGGGCGCTGAGGGTGGGGGGTGACCCCCAGCCCGGGCCTCCGCGGCGCTCCCAGAAAGGGGACAGAACAAGAGGCCAAAAAAAAAAGAAGAAGCCTACGGCACCCGGTATTCCCAGGCCCGACCCTGCTTAGCTTCCGAGATCAGACGAGATGGGGCGCGTTCGGGGTGGTGTGGCCGTAGACGGCGGAGGGCGCCCCTGCCCCGCTCAAGAAGCCGAGCCTCTCTGCGCTTCCCCGCCACCGCCTCCTCCCGCCCCAGGCCCCGCGGGGGCCGGGCCTGTTGAGTTTGCCGGCCGGGTCCGGCGGGCTCCGAGGGACGGGGGTGATGGGCGGGGCGGGGCGGGGCGGGCATGGAGGGGCGGGCCGTGGTGGGGGGCTGTCTCTCTACACACACAGACACACAGACACACAGACAACACACACACACCCACACACACACACTCACACTCACACTCACTCACTCACTCACACTCACACAAGATGCGCCTCCACGGCTGGACTCGCCAAGGTGGAGACCTTCCAGCCCCCCTCCTCTCCTCGCCTGGCCTCCTTCACCTCCCCGCCCCCCACCCCCAGCGCCCGTCGCCGCCGCCAATGACTGCGCACGCGCGCGGGGCGCTCGCCCTTTGACCCCAGCCAGGGGCCGCCCTCCCCCACAACCCCTTTCAGCTGTGCCCCCCGCCCTGTGGGTGGGCGGCCGCCTCTTCCCCCGGGTCAGGGCTGGGGCACAGCGCATGGGGGAGGGGAGCCAGTGTATGTGGCGTCTCTCTCTCTCTCTCCGGATGTGTCCCATGGGTGGGGTGGGGTGGGGTGGCTTGGTCTGTGGGGCGCTGAAGAAATCAGTCCCCTCCATCTCCTACCTCTGGAAAACGCCCAAGCCCTTGGGGAACTGCCCGCACCGCTACCGTGGGGGCCGGGACCCTCCTCTGTGTCCTCCTGTGGCCCAGTCCAAGGGGCCTAGGCCTGGCCGGGGCTGCATTGGACCCCAACCACCCTGGCGTGTGGACTCGCCAAAAATCGGCGATTAGATATTGGATTCCAGCTTCATTGAGGTCATTTCACTAATGAGTGCACCGGAAAGAGTTTCCTAATCCATCTGTGAGGGTGGCAACTGAAAGAGAATTTTTTTTTTTTTTTTGAGACAGAGTCTCGCTTTGTTGCCTAGGCTAGAGTGAGTGCCGTGGCGTTAGCCTAGCTCACAGCAACCTCAAACTCCTGGGCTCAAGCAATCCTTCTGCCTCAGCCTCCCAAGTAGCTGGGACTACAGGCATGCGCCACCATGCCTGGCTCATTTTCCTATATATATTAGTTGGCCAATTAATTTCTTTCTATTTACAGTAGAGACCGGGTCTGGCTCTTGCTCAGGCTGGTTTCGAACTCCTGACCTCGAGCAATCCGCCCGCCTCGGCCTCCCAGAGAGCTAGGATTACAGGCTTGAGCCACCGCGCCCGCCCGGCCTGCAAGAGAATTTGAAAGCTGACAGAATAGGCGAGGAAAGGCATAGGAGATTTCCACACCCAGTAAGGAAGCCTTTCCCGAAATGGAAGAAAGAAAGGAGCAAACAGAGACACCGGTAGCCCGCCCGGATGAGAGTCTGCCCCTGAGAGAAAGTACCCTGACCAGGTTCACCCGTGGGTGGGTCGCGAGCTAGCGGCATTCAGAAGAGCGAGGCCCGCAGTCTGTGCAGAAGACACCTGCGCTCGGGTGTGTGTGGCGGCACAATTCACAAGCAGCTCCAGATGTTAAACCAAGGAGAAGCCAGGGAGTTCCCAACGCCCCAGGTGTCCTCAGCCCACGACTGGCTGCTGTGGGAATGCGAAGCCCGGCTCCTTGTCTCAGAGCGAACAACCAGGAGGTGTGATGTCCACCCCGGGGTTCCCAGGAGGATCAGGCTGAAGCTGAGACTTGGCCTGAAAGTGTCCCCTCGCATGGCCACCCCCTTCCCCTTCCTGCTCCTCTACTCCTGGTGCCCCTCCATCCAGGGGCCAGACCTTAAAGAGTCACCCGCAAGAGAATCCTGGTCCCAAAGGAGCCTTCTGGGGGACCCGTGCTGAGAGAGGTTGTGGGCATGGCCCGCTGGGACTCTGCCCGACCCAGGGCTGAGAGATGCAACCTCCCAGCTCTGGGTCCCTGCAGGAAGTGTTGGCAAGCACAGGGCCAGTCCTCCAAAGGCCCAGGTGCAGGGAGCCCAGGCCAAGCAGCCCGTGGAAGAAGCCACATGCCGTGCCACCCCGGGAACACGACTGCAGGTCACGGCCCCCCCCCTCCTCCTCCTCCTCCTCCTCCTCCTCCTGCCCCCCCCCCGGACATGGTGCAGGGATCAGAGACACCTCAGACACTTGCTACCCAAAGTGCAAAGGGCATCAGTTGCTCCTCCAAACCCCCCCCCTGCCCAGCAGACCGCGTTGTCCAGCCAGCCCCCGGGCCTCCCTGGGGTGCCCAGCACAAAAGTGCAGACACCCACCGGACCCTCAATCTCAGTTTTCGGATGTTTTTGCCACTCTAAGGACCCGCAGGCCAGCTGGGCCTTCTGGCAGGACAGAGAGCCCCGGAATCCGACGTGGAGAGCTGGGTGTACGTCCCCATGAGGAGGCGGTCCCCACCTCCGCGGCTCTCCCCTTGCGGGGAGGGGAGTGGCAGCCGCGGGGCCTCAGAGAAGACACCAGGCTGGGCCCCCGCGGCACAGCGGGAGCACGTCCCCCGCAGGCCGCTTAGCGAGGGCGGCAGGCGGACGGTTGGGTTGCGCGAGACCCTGCGGCCGCCCTGCTACCGGGTTCCTGGGAGGGCGTCCTGGAACCAGCGTCCACACCAAGCCCTTGGAAGGCCCAGGCGACGGAGGAGCCCCGTCAGCGAGGGGCCGAGGACGGTGACAGGTGACAGGTGACAGGCCGGGCGGGAAGGAGTCAGTCAGGCAGGGGCCGAGGAGGAGACGGGCTGGGTAAGGGTTAGGGTTAGAGTCAGGGCACAAGTCACAATCGCAAAGACCTGGAAGCGACCCGAGTGCCCATCGACCCACGAGTGCGTAAATAAAATGTGGCGCGTGGACACCACGGAGTGCTATTCGGCTATGAGGAGCAGCGGTGAGGGGGCACCTCTCGTGGTTCTCCTGGCCAGAGCTGGAACCCGTTCCAGTAAGCCAAGTATCCCAAGAATGGACACACGAGCACCACGTGCTCGCGCTCACCAGCAAATTGGTACGAACCGATGGACACCTAAGTGGACACAGAGGACTCACCTTCATCGGGTGGGTGTCGGGCGGGCGTGGGGAGGGGATGGGCATACACATCCATTAGGAGTGGGGTGGGTGCGCACCCAATGGGGGATGGGCGCACTTGAAGCCTTGACCCGAGGGGGGAGGCGGGGAGGGGGCGATGTACCCGACCTTAACATTGGTGCCCCCACAATACGCTGGAACCACATGAGAGGTAAATGAATAAGAACACAGGGGGGAGGGGGGCACGGGCAACACATGTCACCTTAATACTTGGACTCCCATCATCTGCTTGAAGAGAGAGAGAAAAGAAAATGCACTAATAGAGATAAGAGACACTTTTTAAAAATAATGAATCCGAAGAGAAAAGTCAAAGGAGGCCTGTGGAGCAGGTCTGGGTGTGACTCCGGATGCCCCAACATCAGGTGCCACCACCAAAGATTCCTACGTGTAGCCCATAGAACCCCAAAAGCAACGGGACGAGTTCTGGTCACATACTCCCTCAAAATGACATCCTGGCCTTCTTCTGCAACTCCCTCCCCTCTCAGCCTCTCAAGGTTTCCTCCAGCGTGTCGGCTCCCACAGAGCAGACTTTTGGTCTGAGACCTGACAGTCCAGATGCCACGCATGCTGCCGCGTGGCGGCGGTGTCGCGGCTCGGGACAAGAGGAGGCCCCACGGTGCGGGCTGGGGCGCCAGGCACCGCGGCGGGCGCTGAGGGTGGGGGGTGACCCCCAGCCCGGGCCTCCGCGGCGCTCCCAGAAAGGGGACAGAACAAGAGGCCAAAAAAAAAAGAAGAAGCCTACGGCACCCGGTATTCCCAGGCCCGACCCTGCTTAGCTTCCGAGATCAGACGAGATGGGGCGCGTTCGGGGTGGTGTGGCCGTAGACGGCGGAGGGCGCCCCTGCCCCGCTCAAGAAGCCGAGCCTCTCTGCGCTTCCCCGCCGCCGCCTCCTCCCGCCCCAGGCCCCGCGGGGGCCGGGCCTGTTGAGTTTGCCGGCCGGGTCCGGCGGGCTCCGAGGGACGGGGGTGATGGGCGGGGCGGGGCGGGGCGGGCATGGAGGGGCGGGCCGTGGTGGGGGGCTGTCTCTCTACACACACAGACACACAGACACACAGACAACACACACACACCCACACACACACACTCACACTCACACTCACTCACTCACTCACACTCACACAAGATGCGCCTCCACGGCTGGACTCGCCAAGGTGGAGACCTTCCAGCCCCCCTCCTCTCCTCGCCTGGCCTCCTTCACCTCCCCGCCCCCCACCCCCAGCGCCCGTCGCCGCCGCCAATGACTGCGCACGCGCGCGGGGCGCTCGCCCTTTGACCCCAGCCAGGGGCCGCCCTCCCCCACAACCCCTTTCAGCTGTGCCCCCCGCCCTGTGGGTGGGCGGCCGCCTCTTCCCCCGGGTCAGGGCTGGGGCACAGCGCATGGGGGAGGGGAGCCAGTGTATGTGGCGTCTCTCTCTCTCTCTCCGGATGTGTCCCATGGGTGGGGTGGGGTGGGGTGGCTTGGTCTGTGGGGCGCTGAAGAAATCAGTCCCCTCCATCTCCTACCTCTGGAAAACGCCCAAGCCCTTGGGGAACTGCCCGCACCGCTACCGTGGGGGCCGGGACCCTCCTCTGTGTCCTCCTGTGGCCCAGTCCAAGGGGCCTAGGCCTGGCCGGGGCTGCATTGGACCCCAACCACCCTGGCGTGTGGACTCGCCAAAAATCGGCGATTAGATATTGGATTCCAGCTTCATTGAGGTCATTTCACTAATGAGTGCACCGGAAAGAGTTTCCTAATCCATCTGTGAGGGTGGCAACTGAAAGAGAATTTTTTTTTTTTTTTTGAGACAGAGTCTCGCTTTGTTGCCTAGGCTAGAGTGAGTGCCGTGGCGTTAGCCTAGCTCACAGCAACCTCAAACTCCTGGGCTCAAGCAATCCTTCTGCCTCAGCCTCCCAAGTAGCTGGGACTACAGGCATGCGCCACCATGCCTGGCTCATTTTCCTATATATATTAGTTGGCCAATTAATTTCTTTCTATTTACAGTAGAGACCGGGTCTGGCTCTTGCTCAGGCTGGTTTCGAACTCCTGACCTCGAGCAATCCGCCCGCCTCGGCCTCCCAGAGAGCTAGGATTACAGGCTTGAGCCACCGCGCCCGCCCGGCCTGCAAGAGAATTTGAAAGCTGACAGAATAGGCGAGGAAAGGCATAGGAGATTTCCACACCCAGTAAGGAAGCCTTTCCCGAAATGGAAGAAAGAAAGGAGCAAACAGAGACACCGGTAGCCCGCCCGGATGAGAGTCTGCCCCTGAGAGAAAGTACCCTGACCAGGTTCACCCGTGGGTGGGTCGCGAGCTAGCGGCATTCAGAAGAGCGAGGCCCGCAGTCTGTGCAGAAGACACCTGCGCTCGGGTGTGTGTGGCGGCACAATTCACAAGCAGCTCCAGATGTTAAACCAAGGAGAAGCCAGGGAGTTCCCAACGCCCCAGGTGTCCTCAGCCCACGACTGGCTGCTGTGGGAATGCGAAGCCCGGCTCCTTGTCTCAGAGCGAACAACCAGGAGGTGTGATGTCCACCCCGGGGTTCCCAGGAGGATCAGGCTGAAGCTGAGACTTGGCCTGAAAGTGTCCCCTCGCATGGCCACCCCCTTCCCCTTCCTGCTCCTCTACTCCTGGTGCCCCTCCATCCAGGGGCCAGACCTTAAAGAGTCACCCGCAAGAGAATCCTGGTCCCAAAGGAGCCTTCTGGGGGACCCGTGCTGAGAGAGGTTGTGGGCATGGCCCGCTGGGACTCTGCCCGACCCAGGGCTGAGAGATGCAACCTCCCAGCTCTGGGTCCCTGCAGGAAGTGTTGGCAAGCACAGGGCCAGTCCTCCAAAGGCCCAGGTGCAGGGAGCCCAGGCCAAGCAGCCCGTGGAAGAAGCCACATGCCGTGCCACCCCGGGAACACGACTGCAGGTCACGGCCCCCCCCCTCCTCCTCCTCCTCCTCCTCCTCCTCCTGCCCCCCCCCCGGACATGGTGCAGGGATCAGAGACACCTCAGACACTTGCTACCCAAAGTGCAAAGGGCATCAGTTGCTCCTCCAAACCCCCCCCCTGCCCAGCAGACCGCGTTGTCCAGCCAGCCCCCGGGCCTCCCTGGGGTGCCCAGCACAAAAGTGCAGACACCCACCGGACCCTCAATCTCAGTTTTCGGATGTTTTTGCCACTCTAAGGACCCGCAGGCCAGCTGGGCCTTCTGGCAGGACAGAGAGCCCCGGAATCCGACGTGGAGAGCTGGGTGTACGTCCCCATGAGGAGGCGGTCCCCACCTCCGCGGCTCTCCCCTTGCGGGGAGGGGAGTGGCAGCCGCGGGGCCTCAGAGAAGACACCAGGCTGGGCCCCCGCGGCACAGCGGGAGCACGTCCCCCGCAGGCCGCTTAGCGAGGGCGGCAGGCGGACGGTTGGGTTGCGCGAGACCCTGCGGCCGCCCTGCTACCGGGTTCCTGGGAGGGCGTCCTGGAACCAGCGTCCACACCAAGCCCTTGGAAGGCCCAGGCGACGGAGGAGCCCCGTCAGCGAGGGGCCGAGGACGGTGACAGGTGACAGGTGACAGGCCGGGCGGGAAGGAGTCAGTCAGGCAGGGGCCGAGGAGGAGACGGGCTGGGTAAGGGTTAGGGTTAGAGTCAGGGCACAAGTCACAATCGCAAAGACCTGGAAGCGACCCGAGTGCCCATCGACCCACGAGTGCGTAAATAAAATGTGGCGCGTGGACACCACGGAGTGCTATTCGGCTATGAGGAGCAGCGGTGAGGGGGCACCTCTCGTGGTTCTCCTGGCCAGAGCTGGAACCCGTTCCAGTAAGCCAAGTATCCCAAGAATGGACACACGAGCACCACGTGCTCGCGCTCACCAGCAAATTGGTACGAACCGATGGACACCTAAGTGGACACAGAGGACTCACCTTCATCGGGTGGGTGTCGGGCGGGCGTGGGGAGGGGATGGGCATACACATCCATTAGGAGTGGGGTGGGTGCGCACCCAATGGGGGATGGGCGCACTTGAAGCCTTGACCCGAGGGGGGAGGCGGGGAGGGGGCGATGTACCCGACCTTAACATTGGTGCCCCCACAATACGCTGGAACCACATGAGAGGTAAATGAATAAGAACACAGGGGGGAGGGGGGCACGGGCAACACATGTCACCTTAATACTTGGACTCCCATCATCTGCTTGAAGAGAGAGAGAAAAGAAAATGCACTAATAGAGATAAGAGACACTTTTTAAAAATAATGAATCCGAAGAGAAAAGTCAAAGGAGGCCTGTGGAGCAGGTCTGGGTGTGACTCCGGATGCCCCAACATCAGGTGCCACCACCAAAGATTCCTACGTGTAGCCCATAGAACCCCAAAAGCAACGGGACGAGTTCTGGTCACATACTCCCTCAAAATGACATCCTGGCCTTCTTCTGCAACTCCCTCCCCTCTCAGCCTCTCAAGGTTTCCTCCAGCGTGTCGGCTCCCACAGAGCAGACTTTTGGTCTGAGACCTGACAGTCCAGATGCCACGCATGCTGCCGCGTGGCGGCGGTGTCGCGGCTCGGGACAAGAGGAGGCCCCACGGTGCGGGCTGGGGCGCCAGGCACCGCGGCGGGCGCTGAGGGTGGGGGGTGACCCCCAGCCCGGGCCTCCGCGGCGCTCCCAGAAAGGGGACAGAACAAGAGGCCAAAAAAAAAAGAAGAAGCCTACGGCACCCGGTATTCCCAGGCCCGACCCTGCTTAGCTTCCGAGATCAGACGAGATGGGGCGCGTTCGGGGTGGTGTGGCCGTAGACGGCGGAGGGCGCCCCTGCCCCGCTCAAGAAGCCGAGCCTCTCTGCGCTTCCCCGCCGCCGCCTCCTCCCGCCCCAGGCCCCGCGGGGGCCGGGCCTGTTGAGTTTGCCGGCCGGGTCCGGCGGGCTCCGAGGGACGGGGGTGATGGGCGGGGCGGGGCGGGGCGGGCATGGAGGGGCGGGCCGTGGTGGGGGGCTGTCTCTCTACACACACAGACACACAGACACACAGACAACACACACACACCCACACACACACACTCACACTCACACTCACTCACTCACTCACACTCACACAAGATGCGCCTCCACGGCTGGACTCGCCAAGGTGGAGACCTTCCAGCCCCCCTCCTCTCCTCGCCTGGCCTCCTTCACCTCCCCGCCCCCCACCCCCAGCGCCCGTCGCCGCCGCCAATGACTGCGCACGCGCGCGGGGCGCTCGCCCTTTGACCCCAGCCAGGGGCCGCCCTCCCCCACAACCCCTTTCAGCTGTGCCCCCCGCCCTGTGGGTGGGCGGCCGCCTCTTCCCCCGGGTCAGGGCTGGGGCACAGCGCATGGGGGAGGGGAGCCAGTGTATGGGGCGTCTCTCTCTCTCTCTCGGGATGTGTCCCATGGGTGGGGTGGGGTGGGGTGGCTTGGTCTGTGGGGCGCTGAAGAAATCAGTCCCCTCCATCTCCTACCTCTGGAAAACGCCCAAGCCCTTGGGGAACTGCCCGCACCGCTACCGTGGGGGCCGGGACCCTCCTCTGTGTCCTCCTGTGGCCCAGTCCAAGGGGCCTAGGCCTGGCCGGGGCTGCATTGGACCCCAACCACCCTGGCGTGTGGACTCGCCAAAAATCGGCGATTAGATATTGGATTCCAGCTTCATTGAGGTCATTTCACTAATGAGTGCACCGGAAAGAGTTTCCTAATCCATCTGTGAGGGTGGCAACTGAAAGAGAATTTTTTTTTTTTTTTTGAGACAGAGTCTCGCTTTGTTGCCTAGGCTAGAGTGAGTGCCGTGGCGTTAGCCTAGCTCACAGCAACCTCAAACTCCTGGGCTCAAGCAATCCTTCTGCCTCAGCCTCCCAAGTAGCTGGGACTACAGGCATGCGCCACCATGCCTGGCTCATTTTCCTATATATATTAGTTGGCCAATTAATTTCTTTCTATTTACAGTAGAGACCGGGTCTGGCTCTTGCTCAGGCTGGTTTCGAACTCCTGACCTCGAGCAATCCGCCCGCCTCGGCCTCCCAGAGAGCTAGGATTACAGGCTTGAGCCACCGCGCCCGCCCGGCCTGCAAGAGAATTTGAAAGCTGACAGAATAGGCGAGGAAAGGCATAGGAGATTTCCACACCCAGTAAGGAAGCCTTTCCCGAAATGGAAGAAAGAAAGGAGCAAACAGAGACACCGGTAGCCCGCCCGGATGAGAGTCTGCCCCTGAGAGAAAGTACCCTGACCAGGTTCTCCCGTGGGTGGGTCGCGAGCTAGCGGCATTCAGAAGAGCGAGGCCCGCAGTCTGTGCAGAAGACACCTGCACTCGGGTGTGTGTGGCGGCACAATTCACAAGCAGCTCCAGATGTTAAACCAAGGAGAAGCCAGGGAGTTCCCAACGCCCCAGGTGTCCTCAGCCCACGACTGGCTGCTGTGGGAATGCGAAGCCCGGCTCCTTGTCTCAGAGCGAACAACCAGGAGGTGTGATGTCCACCCCGGGGTTCCCAGGAGGATCAGGCTGAAGCTGAGACTTGGCCTGAAAGTGTCCCCTCGCATGGCCACCCCCTTCCCCTTCCTGCTCCTCTACTCCTGGTGCCCCTCCATCCAGGGGCCAGACCTTAAAGAGTCACCCGCAAGAGAATCCTGGTCCCAAAGGAGCCTTCTGGGGGACCCGTGCTGAGAGAGGTTGTGGGCATGGCCCGCTGGGACTCTGCCCGACCCAGGGCTGAGAGATGCAACCTCCCAGCTCTGGGTCCCTGCAGGAAGTGTTGGCAAGCACAGGGCCAGTCCTCCAAAGGCCCAGGTGCAGGGAGCCCAGGCCAAGCAGCCCGTGGAAGAAGCCACATGCCGTGCCACCCCGGGAACACGACTGCAGGTCACGGCCCCCCCCCTCCTCCTCCTCCTCCTCCTCCTCCTCCTGCCCCCCCCCCCCCCGGACATGGTGCAGGGATCAGAGACACCTCAGACACTTGCTACCCAAAGTGCAAAGGGCATCAGTTGCTCCTCCAAACCCCCCCCCTGCCCAGCAGACCGCGTTGTCCAGCCAGCCCCCGGGCCTCCCTGGGGTGCCCAGCACAAAAGTGCAGACACCCACCGGACCCTCAATCTCAGTTTTCGGATGTTTTTGCCACTCTAAGGACCCGCAGGCCAGCTGGGCCTTCTGGCAGGACAGAGAGCCCCGGAATCCGACGTGGAGAGCTGGGTGTACGTCCCCATGAGGAGGCGGTCCCCACCTCCGCGGCTCTCCCCTTGCGGGGAGGGGAGTGGCAGCCGCGGGGCCTCAGAGAAGACACCAGGCTGGGCCCCCGCGGCACAGCGGGAGCACGTCCCCCGCAGGCCGCTTAGCGAGGGCGGCAGGCGGACGGTTGGGTTGCGCGAGACCCTGCGGCCGCCCTGCTACCGGGTTCCTGGGAGGGCGTCCTGGAACCAGCGTCCACACCAAGCCCTTGGAAGGCCCAGGCGACGGAGGAGCCCCGTCAGCGAGGGGCCGAGGACGGTGACAGGTGACAGGTGACAGGCCGGGCGGGAAGGAGTCAGTCAGGCAGGGGCCGAGGAGGAGACGGGCTGGGTAAGGGTTAGGGTTAGAGTCAGGGCACAAGTCACAATCGCAAAGACCTGGAAGCGACCCGAGTGCCCATCGACCCACGAGTGCGTAAATAAAATGTGGCGCGTGGACACCACGGAGTGCTATTCGGCTATGAGGAACAGCGGTGAGAGGGCACCTCTCGTGGTTCTCCTGGCCAGAGCTGGAACCCGTTCCAGTAAGCCAAGTATCCCAAGAATGGACACACGAGCACCACGTGCTCGCGCTCACCAGCAAATTGGTACGAACCGATGGACACCTAAGTGGACACAGAGGACTCACCTTCATCGGGTGGGTGTCGGGCGGGCGTGGGGAGGGGATGGGCATACACATCCATTAGGAGTGGGGTGGGTGCGCACCCAATGGGGGATGGGCGCACTTGAAGCCTTGACCCGAGGGGGGAGGCGGGGAGGGGGCGATGTACCCGACCTTAACATTGGTGCCCCCACAATACGCTGGAACCACATGAGAGGTAAATGAATAAGAACACAGGGGGGAGGGGGGCACGGGCAACACATGTCACCTTAATACTTGGACTCCCATCATCTGCTTGAAGAGAGAGAGAAAAGAAAATGCACTAATAGAGATAAGAGACACTTTTTAAAAATAATGAATCCGAAGAGAAAAGTCAAAGGAGGCCTGTGGAGCAGGTCTGGGTGTGACTCCGGATGCCCCAACATCAGGTGCCACCACCAAAGATTCCTACGTGTAGCCCATAGAACCCCAAAAGCAACGGGACGAGTTCTGGTCACATACTCCCTCAAAATGACATCCTGGCCTTCTTCTGCAACTCCCTCCCCTCTCAGCCTCTCAAGGTTTCCTCCAGCGTG
Organism: Microcebus murinus; assembly: GCF_040939455.1. Taxonomy (NCBI): domain Eukaryota; kingdom Metazoa; phylum Chordata; class Mammalia; order Primates; family Cheirogaleidae; genus Microcebus; species Microcebus murinus. Next base: position 125,776,117 of record NC_134105.1, on the reverse strand, counting down.
TCGGCTCCCACAGAGCAGACTTTTGGTCTGAGACCTGACAGTCCAGATGCCACGCATGCTGCCGCGTGGCGGCGGTGTCGCGGCTCGGGACAAGAGGAGGCCCCACGGTGCGGGCTGGGGCGCCAGGCACCGCGGCGGGCGCTGAGGGTGGGGGGTGACCCCCAGCCCGGGCCTCCGCGGCGCTCCCAGAAAGGGGACAGAACAAGAGGCCAAAAAAAAAAGAAGAAGCCTACGGCACCCGGTATTCCCAGGCCCGACCCTGCTTAGCTTCCGAGATCAGACGAGATGGGGCGCGTTCGGGGTGGTGTGGCCGTAGACGGCGGAGGGCGCCCCTGCCCCGCTCAAGAAGCCGAGCCTCTCTGCGCTTCCCCGCCGCCGCCTCCTCCCGCCCCAGGCCCCGCGGGGGCCGGGCCTGTTGAGTTTGCCGGCCGGGTCCGGCGGGCTCCGAGGGACGGGGGTGATGGGCGGGGCGGGGCGGGGCGGGCATGGAGGGGCGGGCCGTGGTGGGGGGCTGTCTCTCTACACACACAGACACACAGACACACAGACAACACACACACACCCACACACACACACTCACACTCACACTCACTCACTCACTCACACTCACACAAGATGTGCCTCCACGGCTGGACTCGCCAAGGTGGAGACCTTCCAGCCCCCCTCCTCTCCTCGCCTGGCCTCCTTCACCTCCCCGCCCCCCACCCCCAGCGCCCGTCGCCGCCGCCAATGACTGCGCACGCGCGCGGGGCGCTCGCCCTTTGACCCCAGCCAGGGGCCGCCCTCCCCCACAACCCCTTTCAGCTGTGCCCCCCGCCCTGTGGGTGGGCGGCCGCCTCTTCCCCCGGGTCAGGGCTGGGGCACAGCGCATGGGGGAGGGGAGCCAGTGTATGGGGCGTCTCTCTCTCTCTCTCGGGATGTGTCCCATGGGTGGGGTGGGGTGGGGTGGCTTGGTCTGTGGGGCGCTGAAGAAATCAGTCCCCTCCATCTCCTACCTCTGGAAAACGCCCAAGCCCTTGGGGAACTGCCCGCACCGCTACCGTGGGGGCCGGGACCCTCCTCTGTGTCCTCCTGTGGCCCAGTCCAAGGGGCCTAGGCCTGGCCGGGGCTGCATTGGACCCCAACCACCCTGGCGTGTGGACTCGCCAAAAATCGGCGATTAGATATTGGATTCCAGCTTCATTGAGGTCATTTCACTAATGAGTGCACCGGAAAGAGTTTCCTAATCCATCTGTGAGGGTGGCAACTGAAAGAGAATTTTTTTTTTTTTTTTGAGACAGAGTCTCGCTTTGTTGCCTAGGCTAGAGTGAGTGCCGTGGCGTTAGCCTAGCTCACAGCAACCTCAAACTCCTGGGCTCAAGCAATCCTTCTGCCTCAGCCTCCCAAGTAGCTGGGACTACAGGCATGCGCCACCATGCCTGGCTCATTTTCCTATATATATTAGTTGGCCAATTAATTTCTTTCTATTTACAGTAGAGACCGGGTCTGGCTCTTGCTCAGGCTGGTTTCGAACTCCTGACCTCGAGCAATCCGCCCGCCTCGGCCTCCCAGAGAGCTAGGATTACAGGCTTGAGCCACCGCGCCCGCCCGGCCTGCAAGAGAATTTGAAAGCTGACAGAATAGGCGAGGAAAGGCATAGGAGATTTCCACACCCAGTAAGGAAGCCTTTCCCGAAATGGAAGAAAGAAAGGAGCAAACAGAGACACCGGTAGCCCGCCCGGATGAGAGTCTGCCCCTGAGAGAAAGTACCCTGACCAGGTTCTCCCGTGGGTGGGTGGCGAGCTAGCGGCATTCAGAAGAGCGAGGCCCGCAGTCTGTGCAGAAGACACCTGCACTCGGGTGTGTGTGGCGGCACAATTCACAAGCAGCTCCAGATGTTAAACCAAGGAGAAGCCAGGGAGTTCCCAACGCCCCAGGTGTCCTCAGCCCACGACTGGCTGCTGTGGGAATGCGAAGCCCGGCTCCTTGTCTCAGAGCGAACAACCAGGAGGTGTGATGTCCACCCCGGGGTTCCCAGGAGGATCAGGCTGAAGCTGAGACTTGGCCTGAAAGTGTCCCCTCGCATGGCCACCCCCTTCCCCTTCCTGCTCCTCTACTCCTGGTGCCCCTCCATCCAGGGGCCAGACCTTAAAGAGTCACCCGCAAGAGAATCCTGGTCCCAAAGGAGCCTTCTGGGGGACCCGTGCTGAGAGAGGTTGTGGGCATGGCCCGCTGGGACTCTGCCCGACCCAGGGCTGAGAGATGCAACCTCCCAGCTCTGGGTCCCTGCAGGAAGTGTTGGCAAGCACAGGGCCAGTCCTCCAAAGGCCCAGGTGCAGGGAGCCCAGGCCAAGCAGCCCGTGGAAGAAGCCACATGCCGTGCCACCCCGGGAACACGACTGCAGGTCACGGCCCCCCCCCCTCCTCCTCCTCCTCCTCCTCCTCCTCCTGCCCCCCCCCCCCCCGGACATGGTGCAGGGATCAGAGACACCTCAGACACTTGCTACCCAAAGTGCAAAGGGCATCAGTTGCTCCTCCAAACCCCCCCCCTGCCCAGCAGACCGCGTTGTCCAGCCAGCCCCCGGGCCTCCCTGGGGTGCCCAGCACAAAAGTGCAGACACCCACCGGACCCTCAATCTCAGTTTTCGGATGTTTTTGCCACTCTAAGGACCCGCAGGCCAGCTGGGCCTTCTGGCAGGACAGAGAGCCCCGGAATCCGACGTGGAGAGCTGGGTGTACGTCCCCATGAGGAGGCGGTCCCCACCTCCGCGGCTCTCCCCTTGCGGGGAGGGGAGTGGCAGCCGCGGGGCCTCAGAGAAGACACCAGGCTGGGCCCCCGCGGCACAGCGGGAGCACGTCCCCCGCAGGCCGCTTAGCGAGGGCGGCAGGCGGACGGTTGGGTTGCGCGAGACCCTGCGGCCGCCCTGCTACCGGGTTCCTGGGAGGGCGTCCTGGAACCAGCGTCCACACCAAGCCCTTGGAAGGCCCAGGCGACGGAGGAGCCCCGTCAGCGAGGGGCCGAGGACGGTGACAGGTGACAGGTGACAGGCCGGGCGGGAAGGAGTCAGTCAGGCAGGGGCCGAGGAGGAGACGGGCTGGGTAAGGGTTAGGGTTAGAGTCAGGGCACAAGTCACAATCGCAAAGACCTGGAAGCGACCCGAGTGCCCATCGACCCACGAGTGCGTAAATAAAATGTGGCGCGTGGACACCACGGAGTGCTATTCGGCTATGAGGAACAGCGGTGAGAGGGCACCTCTCGTGGTTCTCCTGGCCAGAGCTGGAACCCGTTCCAGTAAGCCAAGTATCCCAAGAATGGACACACGAGCACCACGTGCTCGCGCTCACCAGCAAATTGGTACGAACCGATGGACACCTAAGTGGACACAGAGGACTCACCTTCATCGGGTGGGTGTCGGGCGGGCGTGGGGAGGGGATGGGCATACACATCCATTAGGAGTGGGGTGGGTGCGCACCCAATGGGGGATGGGCGCACTTGAAGCCTTGACCCGAGGGGGGAGGCGGGGAGGGGGCGATGTACCCGACCTTAACATTGGTGCCCCCACAATACGCTGGAACCACATGAGAGGTAAATGAATAAGAACACAGGGGGGAGGGGGGCACGGGCAACACATGTCACCTTAATACTTGGACTCCCATCATCTGCTTGAAGAGAGAGAGAAAAGAAAATGCACTAATAGAGATAAGAGACACTTTTTAAAAATAATGAATCCGAAGAGAAAAGTCAAAGGAGGCCTGTGGAGCAGGTCTGGGTGTGACTCCGGATGCCCCAACATCAGGTGCCACCACCAAAGATTCCTACGTGTAGCCCATAGAACCCCAAAAGCAACGGGACGAGTTCTGGTCACATACTCCCTCAAAATGACATCCTGGCCTTCTTCTGCAACTCCCTCCCCTCTCAGCCTCTCAAGGTTTCCTCCAGCGTGTCGGCTCCCACAGAGCAGACTTTTGGTCTGAGACCTGACAGTCCAGATGCCACGCATGCTGCCGCGTGGCGGCGGTGTCGCGGCTCGGGACAAGAGGAGGCCCCACGGTGCGGGCTGGGGCGCCAGGCACCGCGGCGGGCGCTGAGGGTGGGGGGTGACCCCCAGCCCGGGCCTCCGCGGCGCTCCCAGAAAGGGGACAGAACAAGAGGCCAAAAAAAAAAGAAGAAGCCTACGGCACCCGGTATTCCCAGGCCCGACCCTGCTTAGCTTCCGAGATCAGACGAGATGGGGCGCGTTCGGGGTGGTGTGGCCGTAGACGGCGGAGGGCGCCCCTGCCCCGCTCAAGAAGCCGAGCCTCTCTGCGCTTCCCCGCCGCCGCCTCCTCCCGCCCCAGGCCCCGCGGGGGCCGGGCCTGTTGAGTTTGCCGGCCGGGTCCGGCGGGCTCCGAGGGACGGGGGTGATGGGCGGGGCGGGGCGGGGCGGGCATGGAGGGGCGGGCCGTGGTGGGGGGCTGTCTCTCTACACACACAGACACACAGACACACAGACAACACACACACACACTCACACTCACACTCACACTCACACTCACTCACTCACTCACACTCACACAAGATGCGCCTCCACGGCTGGACTCGCCAAGGTGGAGACCTTCCAGCCCCCCTCCTCTCCTCGCCTGGCCTCCTTCACCTCCCCGCCCCCCACCCCCAGCGCCCGTCGCCGCCGCCAATGACTGCGCACGCGCGCGGGGCGCTCGCCCTTTGACCCCAGCCAGGGGCCGCCCTCCCCCACAACCCCTTTCAGCTGTGCCCCCCGCCCTGTGGGTGGGCGGCCGCCTCTTCCCCCGGGTCAGGGCTGGGGCACAGCGCATGGGGGAGGGGAGCCAGTGTATGGGGCGTCTCTCTCTCTCTCTCGGGATGTGTCCCATGGGTGGGGTGGGGTGGGGTGGCTTGGTCTGTGGGGCGCTGAAGAAATCAGTCCCCTCCATCTCCTACCTCTGGAAAACGCCCAAGCCCTTGGGGAACTGCCCGCACCGCTACCGTGGGGGCCGGGACCCTCCTCTGTGTCCTCCTGTGGCCCAGTCCAAGGGGCCTAGGCCTGGCCGGGGCTGCATTGGACCCCAACCACCCTGGCGTGTGGACTCGCCAAAAATCGGCGATTAGATATTGGATTCCAGCTTCATTGAGGTCATTTCACTAATGAGTGCACCGGAAAGAGTTTCCTAATCCATCTGTGAGGGTGGCAACTGAAAGAGAATTTTTTTTTTTTTTTTGAGACAGAGTCTCGCTTTGTTGCCTAGGCTAGAGTGAGTGCCGTGGCGTTAGCCTAGCTCACAGCAACCTCAAACTCCTGGGCTCAAGCAATCCTTCTGCCTCAGCCTCCCAAGTAGCTGGGACTACAGGCATGCGCCACCATGCCTGGCTCATTTTCCTATATATATTAGTTGGCCAATTAATTTCTTTCTATTTACAGTAGAGACCGGGTCTGGCTCTTGCTCAGGCTGGTTTCGAACTCCTGACCTCGAGCAATCCGCCCGCCTCGGCCTCCCAGAGAGCTAGGATTACAGGCTTGAGCCACCGCGCCCGCCCGGCCTGCAAGAGAATTTGAAAGCTGACAGAATAGGCGAGGAAAGGCATAGGAGATTTCCACACCCAGTAAGGAAGCCTTTCCCGAAATGGAAGAAAGAAAGGAGCAAACAGAGACACCGGTAGCCCGCCCGGATGAGAGTCTGCCCCTGAGAGAAAGTACCCTGACCAGGTTCTCCCGTGGGTGGGTGGCGAGCTAGCGGCATTCAGAAGAGCGAGGCCCGCAGTCTGTGCAGAAGACACCTGCACTCGGGTGTGTGTGGCGGCACAATTCACAAGCAGCTCCAGATGTTAAACCAAGGAGAAGCCAGGGAGTTCCCAACGCCCCAGGTGTCCTCAGCCCACGACTGGCTGCTGTGGGAATGCGAAGCCCGGCTCCTTGTCTCAGAGCGAACAACCAGGAGGTGTGATGTCCACCCCGGGGTTCCCAGGAGGATCAGGCTGAAGCTGAGACTTGGCCTGAAAGTGTCCCCTCGCATGGCCACCCCCTTCCCCTTCCTGCTCCTCTACTCCTGGTGCCCCTCCATCCAGGGGCCAGACCTTAAAGAGTCACCCGCAAGAGAATCCTGGTCCCAAAGGAGCCTTCTGGGGGACCCGTGCTGAGAGAGGTTGTGGGCATGGCCCGCTGGGACTCTGCCCGACCCAGGGCTGAGAGATGCAACCTCCCAGCTCTGGGTCCCTGCAGGAAGTGTTGGCAAGCACAGGGCCAGTCCTCCAAAGGCCCAGGTGCAGGGAGCCCAGGCCAAGCAGCCCGTGGAAGAAGCCACATGCCGTGCCACCCCGGGAACACGACTGCAGGTCACGGCCCCCCCCCTCCTCCTCCTCCTCCTCCTCCTCCTCCTGCCCCCCCCCCCGGACATGGTGCAGGGATCAGAGACACCTCAGACACTTGCTACCCAAAGTGCAAAGGGCATCAGTTGCTCCTCCAAACCCCCCCCCTGCCCAGCAGACCGCGTTGTCCAGCCAGCCCCCGGGCCTCCCTGGGGTGCCCAGCACAAAAGTGCAGACACCCACCGGACCCTCAATCTCAGTTTTCGGATGTTTTTGCCACTCTAAGGACCCGCAGGCCAGCTGGGCCTTCTGGCAGGACAGAGAGCCCCGGAATCCGACGTGGAGAGCTGGGTGTACGTCCCCATGAGGAGGCGGTCCCCACCTCCGCGGCTCTCCCCTTGCGGGGAGGGGAGTGGCAGCCGCGGGGCCTCAGAGAAGACACCAGGCTGGGCCCCCGCGGCACAGCGGGAGCACGTCCCCCGCAGGCCGCTTAGCGAGGGCGGCAGGCGGACGGTTGGGTTGCGCGAGACCCTGCGGCCGCCCTGCTACCGGGTTCCTGGGAGGGCGTCCTGGAACCAGCGTCCACACCAAGCCCTTGGAAGGCCCAGGCGACGGAGGAGCCCCGTCAGCGAGGGGCCGAGGACGGTGACAGGTGACAGGTGACAGGCCGGGCGGGAAGGAGTCAGTCAGGCAGGGGCCGAGGAGGAGACGGGCTGGGTAAGGGTTAGGGTTAGAGTCAGGGCACAAGTCACAATCGCAAAGACCTGGAAGCGACCCGAGTGCCCATCGACCCACGAGTGCGTAAATAAAATGTGGCGCGTGGACACCACGGAGTGCTATTCGGCTATGAGGAACAGCGGTGAGAGGGCACCTCTCGTGGTTCTCCTGGCCAGAGCTGGAACCCGTTCCAGTAAGCCAAGTATCCCAAGAATGGACACACGAGCACCACGTGCTCGCGCTCACCAGCAAATTGGTACGAACCGATGGACACCTAAGTGGACACAGAGGACTCACCTTCATCGGGTGGGTGTCGGGCGGGCGTGGGGAGGGGATGGGCATACACATCCATTAGGAGTGGGGTGGGTGCGCACCCAATGGGGGATGGGCGCACTTGAAGCCTTGACCCGAGGGGGGAGGCGGGGAGGGGGCGATGTACCCGACCTTAACATTGGTGCCCCCACAATACGCTGGAACCACATGAGAGGTAAATGAATAAGAACACAGGGGGGAGGGGGGCACGGGCAACACATGTCACCTTAATACTTGGACTCCCATCATCTGCTTGAAGAGAGAGAGAAAAGAAAATGCACTAATAGAGATAAGAGACACTTTTTAAAAATAATGAATCCGAAGAGAAAAGTCAAAGGAGGCCTGTGGAGCAGGTCTGGGTGTGACTCCGGATGCCCCAACATCAGGTGCCACCACCAAAGATTCCTACGTGTAGCCCATAGAACCCCAAAAGCAACGGGACGAGTTCTGGTCACATACTCCCTCAAAATGACATCCTGGCCTTCTTCTGCAACTCCCTCCCCTCTCAGCCTCTCAAGGTTTCCTCCAGCGTGTCGGCTCCCACAGAGCAGACTTTTGGTCTGAGACCTGACAGTCCAGATGCCACGCATGCTGCCGCGTGGCGGCGGTGTCGCGGCTCGGGACAAGAGGAGGCCCCACGGTGCGGGCTGGGGCGCCAGGCACCGCGGCGGGCGCTGAGGGTGGGGGGTGACCCCCAGCCCGGGCCTCCGCGGCGCTCCCAGAAAGGGGACAGAACAAGAGGCCAAAAAAAAAAGAAGAAGCCTACGGCACCCGGTATTCCCAGGCCCGACCCTGCTTAGCTTCCGAGATCAGACGAGATGGGGCGCGTTCGGGGTGGTGTGGCCGTAGACGGCGGAGGGCGCCCCTGCCCCGCTCAAGAAGCCGAGCCTCTCTGCGCTTCCCCGCCGCCGCCTCCTCCCGCCCCAGGCCCCGCGGGGGCCGGGCCTGTTGAGTTTGCCGGCCGGGTCCGGCGGGCTCCGAGGGACGGGGGTGATGGGCGGGGCGGGGCGGGGCGGGCATGGAGGGGCGGGCCGTGGTGGGGGGCTGTCTCTCTACACACACAGACACACAGACACACAGACAACACACACACACCCACACACACACACTCACACTCACACTCACTCACTCACTCACACTCACACAAGATGCGCCTCCACGGCTGGACTCGCCAAGGTGGAGACCTTCCAGCCCCCCTCCTCTCCTCGCCTGGCCTCCTTCACCTCCCCGCCCCCCACCCCCAGCGCCCGTCGCCGCCGCCAATGACTGCGCACGCGCGCGGGGCGCTCGCCCTTTGACCCCAGCCAGGGGCCGCCCTCCCCCACAACCCCTTTCAGCTGTGCCCCCCGCCCTGTGGGTGGGCGGCCGCCTCTTCCCCCGGGTCAGGGCTGGGGCACAGCGCATGGGGGAGGGGAGCCAGTGTATGGGGCGTCTCTCTCTCTCTCTCGGGATGTGTCCCATGGGTGGGGTGGGGTGGGGTGGCTTGGTCTGTGGGGCGCTGAAGAAATCAGTCCCCTCCATCTCCTACCTCTGGAAAACGCCCAAGCCCTTGGGGAACTGCCCGCACCGCTACCGTGGGGGCCGGGACCCTCCTCTGTGTCCTCCTGTGGCCCAGTCCAAGGGGCCTAGGCCTGGCCGGGGCTGCATTGGACCCCAACCACCCTGGCGTGTGGACTCGCCAAAAATCGGCGATTAGATATTGGATTCCAGCTTCATTGAGGTCATTTCACTAATGAGTGCACCGGAAAGAGTTTCCTAATCCATCTGTGAGGGTGGCAACTGAAAGAGAATTTTTTTTTTTTTTTTGAGACAGAGTCTCGCTTTGTTGCCTAGGCTAGAGTGAGTGCCGTGGCGTTAGCCTAGCTCACAGCAACCTCAAACTCCTGGGCTCAAGCAATCCTTCTGCCTCAGCCTCCCAAGTAGCTGGGACTACAGGCATGCGCCACCATGCCTGGCTCATTTTCCTATATATATTAGTTGGCCAATTAATTTCTTTCTATTTACAGTAGAGACCGGGTCTGGCTCTTGCTCAGGCTGGTTTCGAACTCCTGACCTCGAGCAATCCGCCCGCCTCGGCCTCCCAGAGAGCTAGGATTACAGGCTTGAGCCACCGCGCCCGCCCGGCCTGCAAGAGAATTTGAAAGCTGACAGAATAGGCGAGGAAAGGCATAGGAGATTTCCACACCCAGTAAGGAAGCCTTTCCCGAAATGGAAGAAAGAAAGGAGCAAACAGAGACACCGGTAGCCCGCCCGGATGAGAGTCTGCCCCTGAGAGAAAGTACCCTGACCAGGTTCTCCCGTGGGTGGGTGGCGAGCTAGCGGCATTCAGAAGAGCGAGGCCCGCAGTCTGTGCAGAAGACACCTGCACTCGGGTGTGTGTGGCGGCACAATTCACAAGCAGCTCCAGATGTTAAACCAAGGAGAAGCCAGGGAGTTCCCAACGCCCCAGGTGTCCTCAGCCCACGACTGGCTGCTGTGGGAATGCGAAGCCCGGCGCCTTGTCTCAGAGCGAACAACCAGGAGGTGTGATGTCCACCCCGCGGTTCCCAGGAGGATCAGGCTGAAGCTGGGACTTGGCCTGAAAGTGTCCCCTCGCATGGCCACCCCCTTCCCCTTCCTGCTCCTCTACTCCTGGTGCCCCTCCATCCAGGGGCCAGACCTTAAAGAGTCACCCGCAAGAGAATCCTGGTCCCAAAGGAGCCTTCTGGGGGACCCGTGCTGAGAGAGGTTGTGGGCATGGCCCGCTGGGACTCTGCCCGACCCAGGGCTGAGAGATGCAACCTCCCAGCTCTGGGTCCCTGCAGGAAGTGTTGGCAAGCACAGGGCCAGTCCTCCAAAGGCCCAGGTGCAGGGAGCCCAGGCCAAGCAGCCCGTGGAAGAAGCCACATGCCGTGCCACCCCGGGAACACGACTGCAGGTCACGGCCCCCCGCTCCTCCTCCTCCTCCTCCTCCTCCTCCTCCTCCTCCGCCTCCTCCTCCTCTTCCCCCCCCCGCATGGTGCAGGGATCAGAGACACCTCAGACACTTGCTACCCAAAGTGCAAAGGGCATCAGTTGCTCCTTTAAACCCCCCGCCCAGCAGACCGCGTTGTCCAGCCAGCCCCCGGGCCTCCCTGGGGTGCCCAGCACAAAAGTGCAGACACCCACCGGACCCTCAATCTCAGTTTTCGGATGTTTTTGCCACTCTAAGGACCCGCAGGCCAGCTGGGCCTTCTGGCAGGACAGAGAGCCCTGGAATCCGACGTGGAGAGCTGGGTGTATGTCCCCATGAGGAGGCGGTCCCCACCTCCGCGGCTCTCCCCTTGCGGGGAGCGGCAGCCACGGGGCCTCAAAGAAGACACCAGGCTGGGCCCCCGCGGCACAGTGGGAGCACGTCCCCGCAGGCCACTTAGGGAGGGCGGCAGGCGGACAGTTGGGTTGCGCGAGACGCTGCGGCCGCCCTGCTACCGGGTTCCTGGGAGGGCGTCCTGGAACCAGCGTCCACACCAAGCCCTTGGAAGGCCCAGGCGACGGAGGAGTACAGTCAGGCAGGGGCCGAGGACCGTGATGGCCAGGGTGGGGAGGAGCGTTTCAGGCAGGGGCCGAGGTCACAGGCCGGGCGGGGAGGCGTGTGTCAGGCAGGGGCCTAGGACAGTGACAGGTGACAGGTGACAGGCCGGGCGGGAAGGAGTCAGTCAGGCAGGGGCCGAAAAAGAGACGGGCTGGGTAAGGGCTAGGGTTAGAGTCAAGGCACAAGTCACAATGGCAAAGACCTGGAAGCGACCCGAGTGCCCATCGACCCACGAGTGCGTCAATAAAATGTGGCGCGTGGACACCACGGAGTGCTATTCGGCTATGAGGATCAGCGGTGAGAGGGCACCTCTCGTGGTTCTCCTGGCCAGAGCTGGAACCCGTTCCAGTAAGCCAAGTATCCCAAGAATGGACACACGAGCACCACGTGCTCGCGCTCACCAGCAAATTGGTACGAACGGATGGACACCTAAGTGGACACAGAGGAATCACCTTCATCGGGTGGGTGTCGGGTGGGCGTGGGGAGGAGATGGGCATACACATCCATTAGGTATAGGGTGGGTGCGCACCGACTGTAGGATTGGCGCACTTGAAGTTCTGACCCAAGAGGGGAGGCTGGGAGAGGGCAACGTACCCGACCTTAACATTGGTGCCCCCACAATACGCTGGAACAACATGTGAGGTAAATGAATACCTACTAGTCTACCGTGGCAGAGTTGACACAGCCAGTTCTCTAGAACACCCTACATTCCCCCCTCCAGCGGGAGAGGGGACACAACCAGTTCCACACAGCGCCCTGCCTGCTCGTCCCCAGTGAGTGTGTGGACACAGCCAATTCTAAAGAGCGTCCTGCTTGCCCATCTCCCGTGGGTGAGTGAACACAGACATTCGACACAGCACCCTGCCTGCCTATCTCCCATGGGTGAGTGGACACAGTCAGATCCACACATTGCCCTGCCTGTCCCTCTCCCTGAGTGAGTGCAGACATCCAGTTTCACACAGCGCCCTGCCTGCCCGTCTACCATCGATGTGTGGGCACAGCTAGATCTACACAGCGCCCTGTCTGCCCTTCCTCCGTGGGTCAGTGGACACAGCCAGTTCCACACAGCACCCTGCCTGCCCGTCTCCCATGGCTGTGAGGACACAGCCAGATCCACACAGCGCCCTGATTGCCCGTCTCCCGTGGGTGAGTTGACACAGCCATTTCTACACAGTGCCCTGCATGCCCGTCTGCCGTGGGTAACTGGACACAGCCAGTTCCACACAGCGCCCTGCCTTCCTGTCTCCCGTGGGTGAGTGGACACAATCAGTTCCACACAGTGCCGTGCCTTCCACTCTCCCGTGATTGTGTGGAAACAGCCAGTTCCACACAGCGCCCTTCCTGCCTGTCTCCGGTGGGTGTGTCGACACAGCCAGTTCCACACAGTGCCATGCCTGCCCGTCTCCAGTTGGTGTGTGGATACAGACATTTCCAAACAAAGCCCTGCCAGCACGTCTCCCGTGGGTCAGTGGACACAACCAGTTCCACACATGCCCTACCTCACGGTCTCCCGTGGGTGTGTGGACACAGCCAGATCCACACAGTGCCCTACCTGCCCGTCACCAGTGGTGAGTGGACACATCCAGTTCCACACAGCGCCCTGCCTTCCCATGTCCCATGGGTGTGTGGACACAGCCAGTTCCACACAGCGCCCTGCCTGCCCGTCTCCCGTGGGTGTGTGGACACAGCCATATCCACACAGCGCCCTACCTGCCCTCTCCAGTGGGTGTGTGGACAGAGCCAGTTCCACACAGCGCCCTGCCTGCCCATCCCCAGTGGGTGAGAGGACATAGCCTGATCCACACAGCCCCCTGCCTGCCCTTCTCCCATGGGTGTGTGGACACAGCCGGATCCACACAGCGCCGAACATGCCCGTCTCCATGGGTGAGTGGACACAGCCAATTCCACACAGTGCCATGCCTGCCCCTCTCCCGAGGGTGTGTGGACACAGCCAGATCCACACTGCGCCCTACCTGCCCGTCTCCTGTGGGTGAGTGGACGCTCCCAGTTCCACACAGCGCACTACCTGACCATCTCCCGTGAATGTGTGGACACAGCCAAATCCACACAGCGCCCTGCCTGCCCATCTGCTGTGGGTGAGTGGACACTGCCGGTATCACAGCGCCCTGCCAGCCCGTCTCCTGAGGTTGTGTGGACACAGCCAGATCCACATAGCGCCCTGCCTGCCCGTCTCCCGAGGGTGTGTGGACATAGACAGATCGACACAGCGCCCTGCCTGCCTGTCTTCCGTGAGTCAGGGGACACAGCCAGTTTCACACAGCGCCCTACCTGCCCATCTCCCGTGGGTGTGTGGACAGAGCCAGATCCACACAGTGCCCTAACTGCCCGTCTCCCTTGGTTGAGTGGACACAGCCAGTTCCACACAGCGTCCTGCCGTCCCGTCTCCCGTGGGTGTGTGGACACTGCCAGATCCACACACCGCCCTATCTGCTGGTCTCCGGTAGCTGAGTGGACACAGCAAGTTCCAGACAGCGCCCTCATGCCCGTCTCCCGTGGGTGAGTGGACAGAGCCAGTTCCACACAGTGCTCTGCCTGCCACTTTCCCGTGAGTGTGTGGACACAGCTGTTCCACACAGCGCCCTGCCTGCCCGTCTCCCGTGGGTAAGTGGACAAAGCCAGTTCCACACAGAGCCCTGCCTGCCACTCTCCCGTGAGTGTGTGGAAACAGCCAATTCCACACCCCGCCCTACCAGCCCGTCTCCAGTGGGTGTGTGAACACAGCCAGTTCCACACACCGCCCTGTCTGCCCGTCTTCCATGGGTGTGTGGACACAGCCAGATCCACACAGCACCCTGTCTGCCCATCCCCAGTGGGTGAGTGGACATAGCCTGATCCACACAGCCCCCTGCCTGCCCATCTCCCATGGGTGTGTGGACACAGCCAGATCGAAACAGCGCCCTGTCTGCCCGTCTCCCGTGGGTCAGTGGCCACTGCCAGTTCCACACCTCGCCCTGCCTGCCCATCTATGTGGGTGTGTGGACACAGCGAGATCCCCACAGTGCCCTGCCTGCCTGTCTCCCATCAGTGTGTGGACACAGCAAGATTCACACAGCGCCCTGCCTGCCCATCTCCCGTGGGTGAGTGGACACTGCTAGTCCCACCCAGCACCCTTCCTGCCCGTCTCCCATGAGTGTATGAACACAGCCATATCCACACAGCGCACTGCCTGCCCATCTCCAGTGGGTGAATGGACACAGCCAGTTCCGCACAGTGCCCTGCCTGCCCGTCTTTCATGGGTGTGTGGACACAGCCAGGTCCAAACAGTGCCCTGCCTGCCCATCTACCGTCGGTGTGTGGACACAGCTAGATCTACACAGCGCCCTGCCTGCCCTTCTCCCATGGGTCAGTGGACACAGCCAGTTCCACACAGCGCCCTGCCTGCCCGTCTCCCATGGGTGTGTGGATACAGCCAGACCCACACAGCGCCCTGCCTGCCCGTCTCTCATGGCTGAGTGGACACAGCCAGTTCCACATAGCGCCCTACTTGCCCGTCTCCCATGAGTGAGTGGACACAGTCAGTTCCACACAGCGCCCTGCCTGCCCATATCCCGTGGGTAAGTTGACACAAGCAGATCCACACAGCGCCCTGCCAGCCCGTCACCCATGGGTGTGTGGACACAGCCAGATCCACACAGCACCCTGCCTGTCCATCTTCCGTGGGTGAGTGGACACAGCTTGATCCACACAGCGCCCTGCCTGCCTGTGTCCCATTGGTGTATGGACACAGCCAGATCCACACCGTGCCATGCCTGCCCGTCTTCCGAGGGTGAGTGGACACAGCCAGTTCCACACAGCGACCTGCCTGCCCGTCTCCGGTGAGTGTGTGGACACAGCCAGTTCCACACAGTGCACTGCCTTCCCATATCCCGTGGGTGTGTGGACACGGAGAGATCCACACAGCGCCTGCCTGCCCGTCTCCCGTGGGTGAGTGGACACAGCCTGATCCACACAGCACCCTGCCTGCCCGTCTCCCGTGGGTGTGTGGACACAGCTAGATCCACACATCGCCCTGCCTGCCCGTCTCCCGTAGCTGAGCGGACAAAGCCAGTACCTCACAGCGCCCTACATGCCTGTCTCCGTGGGTCAGTGGACACAGCCAGTTCCACATAGCGCCCTACCTGCCAATCTCCCGTGAGTGTGTGGACACAGCCAGTTTACCCAGCGCCCTGCCTGCCACTCTCCTGTGAGTGTTTGGACACAGCCAGATCCACAAAACGCCCTGCCTGCCCATATCCCGTGGGTGAATGGACACAGCCAGTTCCACACAGAGCCCTGCCTGCCCGTCTTTCGTAGGTGTGTGGACACAGCCAGGTCCACACAGCGCCCTGCCTGCCCGTCTACCATCGGTGTGTGGACACAGCTAGATCTACACAGTGCCCTGCCTGCCATTCTCCCGTGGGTCAGTGGACACAGCCAGTTCCACACAGCGCCCTGCCTACCCATCCTCCGTGGCTGTGTGGACACAGCCAGATCCACACAGCGCCCTGCCAGCCCATCTATCATGGGTGTGTGGACACAGCCAGACCCACACAGCGCCCTGCCCGCCCATTGCCTGTGGGTGAGTGGACACAGCTTGACCCACAGAGCGCCCTGACTGCCTGTCTACCATAGGTGTGTGGACACACTCAGATCCACACCGAGCCCTGACTGCCCATCCCCAGTGAGTGTGTGGACACAGCCAGTTCCACACAGCGCCCTGCCTGTCCATCTCCCATGGCTGAGTGGACACAGCCAGTTCCACACAGCGCCCTAACTGCCCGTCTCCCTTGGGTGTGTGGACACAGCCAGATCCACACAGTGCCCTACCTGCCCATCTCCCGTGGGTGAGTGGACACAGCCAGTTCCACACAGTGCCCTGCCTGCCCGTCTCCTGTGGTTGAGTGGACACAGCCAGTTCCACACCGCGGCCTGCATGCCACTCTCCCGTGAGTGTGTGGACAAGGCAGATCTACACAGCGTCCAGCCTGCACGTCTCCCCTGGGTCAGGGGACACAGCCAGTTCCACACAGCGCCCTACCTGCCCATCTCCCGTGAGTGCATGGACACAGCCTGATCCACACTGCGCCCTACCTGCCCGTCTCCCGTGGGTGACTGGTCATAGCCAGTGCCACACAGAGCCCTGCCTGCCTGTGTCCCATGGGTGTGTGGACACAGCCAGATCCACACAGCACCCTGCCTGCCCAGCTCCGGTGGGTGAGTGGACATAGCAAGTTCCACACAGTGCCCTGCCTGCCCATCTCCCGTGGGTGTGTGGACACAGCCAGTTCCACACAGCACCCTGCCTGCACATCTCCCGTGGGTGTGTGGACACAGCCAGGACCACACAGCACCCTACCTACCTGTCTCCAGTGGGTGAGTGGACACAGCCAGTTCCACAGAGCGTCCTGCCTGCTCGTGTCCCGTGGGTGTGTGGACACAGCCAGATCCACACAGCGCCCTGCCTGCCCTTCTCTGGTGGGTGTGTGGACACAGCCACTTCCACACTGTGCCCTGCCTACCCGTCTCCCATGGGTGTGTGGACACAGCCAAATCTACACAGCGTCCTTCCTGCCCATCTCCCGTGGGTCAGTGTACACAGCCAGTTTCACACAGCGTCCTACCTGCCCGTCTCCCGTGGGTGAGTGGACACAGCCTGAACCACAGAGCCCCCTTCCTGCCCAACTCCCATGAGTGTGTGGACACAGCCAGATCCACACAGCGCCCTGCCTGCCCCTCTCCTGTGGGTGAGTGGACACAGCCTGAACCACAGAGCCCCCTTCCTGCCCAACTCCCATGAGTGTGTGGACACAGCCAGATCCACACAGTGCCCTGCCTGCCCGTATCCCGTGAGTGTGTGGACACAGCCAGATCCACACAGCGCCCTGCCAGCTCATCTCCCGTGGGTGAGTGGAGACACCCAGTTCCATACAACGCCCTGCCCGCCCGTCTCCCGTGGGTGTGTGGACACAGCCAGTTCCACACTGAGCCCTGCCTGCCCATTTACCATGGGTGTGTGGACACAGCCAGATCCACACCGGGCCCTGTCTGCCACTCTCCCATGAGTGTGTGGGCACAGCCAGTTCCACAACCTGTTCTACCTGCCCATCTCCCATGGGTGAGAGTACAGAGCCAGATCCACAAGGCGCCCTCCCAGCCAGTCTCCCATGTGTGAGTGGACACAGCCAGTTCCACACAGCACCCTGCCTGCCCGTCCTTCATGGTTTCATGGTCACACCCAGTTCAATAGGGCGCCCTACCTGCCCATCTCCCGTGGGTGAGTGGACACATCCAGTTCCACACAGCGCCCTGCCTGCCCATCCCCTGTGGGTGAGTGCACACAACCAGATCCACACAGCGCCCTGCCACCCATCTCCTGTGGGTGTGTGGACACAGCCAGATCCACACAGCGCCCTACCTGACCGTCTCTGGTGGGTGAGTGGACACAGCCAGTTCCACACAGCGCCCTGCCTGCCACACTCCCGTAAGTGTGTGGATACAGCAAGTTCCACACACCGCCCTACCTGCCCATCTCCCGTGGGTGTGTGGACACAGCCAGATCCACACAGCGCCTTGCCTGCCCTCTCCCGTGGCTGAGTGGACACAGCCAGATCCACACAGCGCCCTGCCTGCCCGATTCCCATGGTTGAGTGGACACAGCCACTTCCACACCGCGCCCTGCATGCCACTCTCCCGTGAGTGTGTGGACACAACCAGATCTACACAGCGCCCGGCATGCCCGTCTCCCCTGGGTCAGAGGACACAGCCAGTTCCACCCAGCGCCCTACCTGCCTGTCTCCCGGGGCTGTGTGGACACAGCTGATACACACAGCACCCTACTTGCCTGTCTCCCGTGGGTGAGTGGACACAGACAGATCCACACAGTGCCCTTCCTGCCCATCCCCCGTGGGTGAGTGCACACAGCCAGATCCACACAGCGCCCTGCATTCCCGTCTCCCGTGGGTGAGTGGACACAGCCAGATCCACACAGCACCCTGCCTGCCACTCCCCCATAAGTGTGTGGATACAGCCAGTTCCACACCCTGCCCTACCTGCCCGTCTCCCGTGGGTGAGTGGACACAGCCAGTTCCACACAACGCTCTGCCTGCCCATCTCCCATGGGTGTGTTGACACAGCGAGATCCACGCAGTGCCCTGCCTGCTCGTCTCCCGTGGGTGTGTGGACACAGCCAGAATCACACAGCGCTCTACATGCCCATCTCCCATGGCTGAGTCGACACAGCTAGTTCCACACAGCTCCCTGCCTGCCCGTCTCCCATGGCTGAGTGGACACAGCCAGTTACACACATCGCCCTACCTGCCCGTCTCCCGTTGGTGAGTGGACACAGCCAGATCCAAGCTGCGCCCTGCTGCACGTCTCCCGAGGCTGAGTGGACACACCCAGTTCCACACAGCGCCCTAGCAGCACATCTACCGTGGTTGTGTGGACACAACCAGATCCACACAACACCCTGCCTGTCCGTCTCCTGTGGGTGAGTGGACACAGCCAGATCCACACAGTGCCCAGGCTGCCCGTCTCCCATGGGTGTGTGGACACAGCCAGTTCCACACAGCGCCCTGTCTGCCCGTCTCCCACTGGTGTGTGGACACAGCCAGTTCCACACCGCTCCCTGACAGTCCGACGCCCATGGGTGAGTCGACACAGCCAGTTAAGCACAGCGCCCTGCCTGCTCGTCTCCCGTGGGTCAGTGGACACTTCCAGTTCAACACAGCTCCCTGCATTCCCGTCTCATGTGGGTGTGAGGACATGCCCTGTTCAACACAGCGTCATGCCTGCCCGTCTCCCGTGGGTGTGTGGACATGACCAGTTCAACACAGTGCCCTGCCTGACCATCTCAGGCGGGTGTGTGGACACAGCCTATTCCACACAGCGCCCTACCTGCCCGTGTCCCATGGGTGAGTGGACACAGCCAGTTCCACACAGCGCCATGCCTGTCTGTCTCCCGTGGGTTTGTGGACACAGCAAGTTCCACACAGCGCCCTGACAGCCCATCTCCCGTGGGTGTGTGGACACAGCAAGTTCCACACAGCGCCTTGACTGCCCATATCCCGTGGCTGTGTGGACATGGCCAGTTCAACACAGAGCCGTGCCTGCCTGATTCCCGTGGGTGAGTGGACACTGCCAGTTCCACACAGGGCCCTACATGACCATCTCCCATGAGTTTGTGGACACAGCCAGATCCACACAGTGCCCTTCCTGCCCATCTCCTGTGGTTGCGTGGACACAGCCAGTATCACACAGCGCCCTGCCAGCCCATCTCCTGTGGGTGTGTGGACACAGGCATTTCTACACAGTGCCCTGCCTGCCCATCTACCGTGGGTGTGTGTACATGATGGATCCACACAGTCCCCTGCCTGCTCATCTCCCGTGGGTCGGTGGACACAGCCAGTTCCACACAGTGCCCTGCCTGCCTGTCTCCCATGGGTGAGTGGACACAGCCAGATCCACACAGCCCCCTACATACCCATCTCCCGTGGGTGAGTGGACACAGCCAGTTCCACACAGCGCCCTGCCTGCCCGTCTCCCGTAGCTGTGTGGACACAGCCAGTTCCCTACTGTCCCCTGCCTGACCGTCTCCCATGGCTGAGTGGACACAGCCAGTTCCACACAGTGCCCTACCTGCCCATCTCCCGTGGGTGAGTGGACACAGCCAGATCCACACATTGCCCTACATGCCCGTCTCCTGTGGGTGAGTGCACACAGCCAATTCCACACCGCGGCCTGCATGCCACTCTCCCGTGAGTATGTGGACACACCCAGATCTAGACAGCACCTTGCCTGCACGTCTCCCCTGGGTAAGGGGACAGAGCCAGTTCCACACAGCTCCCTACCTGCCCATCTCTCGTGGGTGTGTGGACACAGCCTGATCCACACAGCGCCTTACCTGCAGGTCTCCCGTGGATGAGTGGTCATAGCCAGTTCCACACAGCACCCTGCATGCCTGTGTCCCGTGGTTGTGTGGACACAGCCAGATCCACACAGCACCCTGCCTGTCCGTCTCGGGTGAGTGAGTGGACATAGCCTGATCCACACAGCGCACTGCTTGCCCATCTCCCGTTGGTGTGTGGACACAGCCAGATTCACACAGCGCCCTTCCTGCCCATCTCCCGTGGGTGTGTAGACACAACGAGATCCACACAAGGCCCTACCTGCCCATCTCGCTTGGCTGTATGGACACAGCCAGTTCCTCACAGCGTCCAGCCTGCCAGTCTCCCGTGGGTGTGTGGACACAGCCAGATCCATACAGCACCCTGCTTGCCCTTTACCGTGGGTTATTGGACACAGCCAGATCCACACAGTGCCCTGCCTGCCGTCTCCTGTGGCTGAGTGGACACATCCATTTCCCCACAGCGCCCTACCTGCCCATCTCCCATGGTGAGTGGACATAGCCAGATCTGCACAGCGCCCTGCCTGCCGGTCTCCCGTGGCTGAGTGGACACAGCCAGTTCCACACTGCGCCCTACCTGCCTGTCGCCAGTGGATGAGTGGACATATCCAGTTCCACACAACGCCCTTCCTACCCATCTCCCGTGGGTGAGTGGACACAGCCAGTTCCACACAGCACCATACCTGCCCGTCTCCCGTGGGTGAGTGGACACAGCCAGTTCTAAATTCCGCCCTGCCTGCCCGTCTCCTTGGGTGTGTGGACACAGTCAGATCCACACAGCGCCCTGCCTGCCCATCTCCCGTGGGTGTGTGGACACAGCCAGTTCCACACAGCGCCCTGCCTGCAAGGCCCCCATGGGTGTTTGGACACAGCCAGATCGACACAGCACCCTGCCTACAACTCTACCGTGAGTGTGTGGACACAGCCAGGTCCACAACCCGCCCAACCTGCCCATCTCCCTTGGGTGAGTGGACACAGCCAGTTCCACACAGCGCCCTACCTGCCCGTCTCCTGTGTGTGAGTGGACACAGTGAGTTCCACATAGCACCCTACCTGCCCGTCTCTTGTGGGTGAGTTGACACAGCCAGATCCAATAAGCGCCCTGCCTGCCCGTCTCCCGTGACTCAGTGGACGCAGCCAGTTCCACACAGTGCTCTGCCTGCCCATCTCCCACAGTTTTGTGGACACAGCTAGATCCACACAGCGCACTGCCTGCCCGTCTACCGTGGGTGAGTGGACACAGCAAGTTCAACACAACGCCCTGCTTGCCACTCTCCCGTGAGTGTGTGGACACAGCCAGTTCTAAAACTCCCCCTACCTGCGATCTCCCATGGGAGTGTGGACACAGCCAGATCCAAATAGTGCCCTGCCTGCCCGTCTCCCATGGCTGAGTGGACACAGCCAGATCCACATAGCACCCTGCCTGCCCATCTCTCGTGGTGTTTGGACACAACCAGTTCCACACAGCGCCCTGCCTGCCCGTCTCCCTTGGGTGAGTGGACACAGCCAGTTCCAAAAAGTGCCCTGCCTTCCCGGCTCCCGTGGGTGTGTGGTCTCAGCCAGTTCCACACAGCGCCCTGCCAGCCACTCTCCCGTGAGTGAGTGGACACATCCAGTTCCACACCCCGCCCTACTAGACCATCTCCCATGGGGTAGTAACACAGCCAGATCCACACAGCACCCTACCTGCCCAAGTCCGGTGGGTGAGTGGACACAGCCATTTCCACAAAGCGCCCTTCCTGCCCAAGTCCGGTGGGTGAGTGGACACAGCCAGTTCCACACAGCGCCCTGCCTCCACTCTCTCGTGAGTGTGTGGACACAGCCTGTTCCACACCCCACCCTACCTGCCCGTCTCCGGTGGGTGTATGGACAAAGCCAGTTCCACACAGCGCCCTGTCTGCCCGTCTCACATCGGTGTGTGGACACAGCCAGGTCAACACAGTGCCCTGCCTGCTCGTCTCTCGTGGCTGTGTGGACACACCCATTTCCACACTGTGCCCTGTCTTCCTGTCTCCCATGAGTGTGTGGACACAGCCAGTTCAACACAGGGCTCTGTCTGCCCGTCTCCTATGGGTGTGTGGACACAGCCAGTTTCACACAGCGCCCAGCCTGCCCGTCTCCCTTGTGTGTGTGGACACGCCAGTTCAACACAGCGCCCTGTCTGCCATCTCCAGTGGGTGTGTGGACACAGCCAGTTCCACAAAGAGCCCTGTCTGCCCGTCTCTCATCGGTGTGTGGACACGGCCAGTTCAACACTGCGCCCTGCCGGCCCGTCTCCCGTGGGTGAGTGGACACAGCCAGTTCAACACAGCACACTCCCCTGCCCGTTTCCCGTGGGTGAGCAGGCACAGCCAGTTCAACACTATGCCCTTCCTGCCGGTCTCCCGTGGGTGAGTGGATACAGACAGTTCAACACAGCGCCCTGCCTGCCCGTCCCCCATGTGTGTGTGGGCACGGCCAGTTAAACACAGCGCCCTGCCTGCCATCTCCATTGGGTGAGTCGACACAGCCAATTCCACACAGCGCCCTGACTGTCCATCTCCCGTGGGTGAGTGGACACAGCCAGTTACACACAGCACTATGCCTGCCCGTCTCTCAGGGGTGAGTGTACACAGCTAGTTCCACACAGCGCCCTGCCTGCGCGTCTCCAGAGAGTGAGTGGACACAGCCAGTTCCACACAGTGCCCTGCCTGCCCATCTCCCGTGGGTGTGTGGACACAGCCAGTTGAACACAGCTCACTTCCTGCCCGTTTCTTGTCGGAGAGTGAACACAGCCAGTTCAATACAGCACCCAGCTTGCCGGTCTCCTGTGGGTGTGTGGACACAGCCAGTTCAACACAGCGCACTACTTGCCCTTCTCCCGTGGATGTGTGGTATAGCCAGTTCAACATAGCGCACTTCCTGCCCGTTTTCCGTGGGTGAGTGGACACAGCTAGTTCCACACAGTGCCGTGCCTGCCCGTCTCCTGTGGGGGAGTGGATACACTCAGTTCCACATAGTGCCCTGCCTGCACGTCTCCCATGGGTGAGAGGACACAGCCAGTTCCACACAGCGCCCTGCCTACCCATCTCCCGTGGGTGTGTGGACACAGCCAGTTCCACACAGCGCCCTGCCTGCCCGTGCTTCCTTTGGTGTGTGGACACAGCCAGTTCCACACAGCGCCCTGTCTGCCCGTCTCCCATCGGCGTGTGGACACAGCGAGTTCAAAACAGCGCCCTGCCTGCCCGTCTTCCGTGGGTGAGTGGACACAGCCAGATCCACACACAGCGCCCTCTATGCCCGTGTCCCATGGGTGTGTCGACACAGCCAGTTCAACACAGCGCCCTGCCTGCCCATCTCCAGTGGGTGAGGGTACACAGCCAGTTCCACACAGTGCCCTGACTGCCCGTCTCCAGTGGGTGAGTGGACACAGCCAATTACAAGCAGCATTGTGCTTGCCCGTCTCCCGTGGGTGAGTGGACACAGCTTGTTCCACACAGCGCCCTGCCTTCCCATCTCCAGAGAGTGAGTGGACACAGCCATTTACATACAGCGCCCTGCCTGCCTGTCTACCATGGGTGAGTGGATACTGCCAGTTCCACATAGCGCCCTACCTGCCTGTCTCCTTTGGTGGTGTGGACACAGCCGGGTCCACAGAGCGCACTGTCTGCCCGCCTCCCATGGGTGAGTGGACACGGCCAGTTCAACACTGCGCCCTGCCTGCCCATCTTCCGAGGGTGAGTGGACACAGCCAGTTCCACAGAGCGCCCAGCCTTCCCGTCTCCCGTGGCTGTGAAGACACGGCCAGTTGAACACAGCGCCGTGCCTGCCCATCTCCCGTGGGTGTGTGGACACAGCCAGGTCAATACAGCATTCTCCCTGGCCATCTCCCAAAGGTTTGTGGACACAGCCAGTTTAACACAGCGCCTTGGTGGACCGTCTCCCGTGGGTGAGTAGACACAGCTAGTTCCATACAGCTCCCGCCTGCATGTCTCCTGTGGATGTGTGGACACACCCAGTTCCACACAGTGCCCTGTCTTCCCATCTCTCATGTGTGTGTGGACACAGCCAGTTAAACACAGCACTGTACCTTCCCGTCACCCGTGGGTGAGTGGACACAGCCAGTTCCACACCACGCCCTGCCTGCCCGTTTCTCATGGGTGTATGGACACAGCCAGATCCACACAGCCCCATACGTGCCCGTCTCCCATGGGTGAGTGGACAAAGCTAGTTCCACACAGCCAGTTCCACACAGTGCCCTGCCTGCCCATCACCCATGTGTAAGTTGCCACAGCGAGTACCACACAGCGCCCTGCCTGCCCATGTCCTGAGGGTGAGTGGACACAGCCAGTCAACACAGCACACAGCATGCCCGTCTCCCGTGGGTGTGTGAACACAGCCAGTCCAACACCACGCCCCGCCTGCCTGTGTCCCCTGAGTGTGTGGACACAGCCAGATCCACACAGCAGCCTACCTGCCAGTCTTCCATGGGTGAGTGGACACAGCCAGTTCCACACCGCGCCCTGCCTGCCCATGTCTCGTGGGTGTGTGGAGACAGCCAGATCCACACAGCACCCTACCTGCCCGTCTCCCATGGGTGTGTGGACACAGCCAGTTCCACACAGCACCCAACGTGCCCGTCTTCCAAGGGTGTGTGGACACAGCCAGATCCACACAGCACCCTACCTGCCTGTCTCCCGTGGGTGAGTGGACACAGCCAGTTCCACACAGCGCCGTGCCAATCCGTCTCCCGTGGGTGAGTAGACACAGCCAGTTCCACACAGCGCCCTGCCTGCCCATCTCCCATGGTTGTGTGGACACAGCCAGTTGAACACAGCGCCCTGCCTTCCGTCTCCAGTGGCAGAGTGGACACAGCAAGTTCCACACAGCGCCCTGCCTGCCTGTCTCCCGTGGGAGAGTGGACACATCCAGTTCCACACAGCGCCGAGCCTAGCCATCTCCTGTGGGTAAAGGAAAACGACCAGTTCCAAACAGCAACCTGCCTGCCCATCTCCCATGGGTGAGTGGACACGGCCAGTTCCACACAGCACCTAACGTGCCCGACTCCCAAGGGTGTGTGGAAACAGCCAGATCCACACAGCACCCCATCTGCCCATCTCCAGTGGGTGAGTGGACACAGCCAATTCCACACAGCGCCCTGACTGCCCATCTCCAGTGGGTGAGTGGACACAGCCAGTTACACACAGCACTGTGCCTGCCCGTCTCTCGTGGGTGAGTGGACACAGCCAGTTCCACAGAGTGCCCTGCCTGCCGGTCTCTCGTGGGTGTGTAGACACAGCCAGTTCAACACAGCGCACTACTTGCCCGTCTCCTGGGGTGTGTGGTATAGCCAGTTCAACACAACGCACTTTCTGCCCATTTTCCATGGTAAGTGGACACAGCCAGTTCTACACAGCGCCGTGCCTTCCCGTGTCCTGTGGGGGAGTGGACACTCAGTTCCACCCAGCGCCCTGCCTGCACGTCTCCCATGGGTGTGTGTACACAGCCAGTTCCACACAGCGCCTTGCCTGCCCATCTCCCGTGGGTGTCTGGACACAGCCAGTTCCACACAGCGCCCTGCCTGCCCATCTCCTGTTGGTGTGTGGACACAGCCAGTTCCACACAGCGCCCTGTCTGCTCATCTCCCATTGGTGTGTGGACACGGCGAGTACAAAACCATGCCCTGCCTTCCCGTCTTCCGTTGGTGAGTGGACACAGCCAGTTCCACACAGCGCCCCTATGACCGTGTCCCATGGTTGTGTCGACACAGCCAGGTCAACACAGCGCCCTGCCTGCCCATCTCCAGTGGGTTAGTGTACACAGCCAGTTCCACACAGCGCCCTGACTGCCCGTCTCCAGGGGTGAGTGGACACAGCCAGTTACAAACAGCGCTGTGCTTGCCCGTCTCCCGTGGGTGAGTGGACACAGCTTGGTCCACACAGCGCCCTGCCTGCCCGTCTCCAGAGAGTGAGTGTTCATAACCAGTTCCACACAGCGCCCTGCCTGTCCGTCTCCAGGGGCAGAGTGGACACAGCAAGTTGAACACAGTCCAATGCTTGCCCATCTCCCGTGGGTGAGTGAACTCATCAAGTTCCAAACAGCACCCTGCCAGCCCGTCTCCCATGGGAGAGTGGACACAACCCGTTCCTCACAGTGCCCTGCCTGCCCGTCTCCCATGGGTGTGTGGAAACAACCAATTCCACACAGCACCCTGCCTGCACATCTCCCGTCAGTGAGTGGACACAGCTAGTTCCACACAGCGCCATGCCTGTCCGTCTCCCCTGGGGATACGGACACACCCAGTTACACACAGCCCCCAGCCTGCCCGGTTCTTGTGAGTGGACACAGCCAGTTCGACATAGTGCCCTGACTGCCCGTCTCCAATGGGTGAGTGGACACAGCCAGTTACACAAAGCAATGCCCCTGCCTGTCTGCTATGGGTGAGTGGACAGAGCTAGTTCCACACAAGGCCCTGCTTATCCATCTCCAGAGAGTGAGTGGACACAGCCCTAACTCTAACTATAACCCTAACACTAAACCCAAACATTAACCCTGATAGTAACCCTAACCCTAACCCCAACCCTTAACCCTAACACTAACCCTAACCCTAACCCCAACGCTAACCCTAACCCCAACCCTAACCCTAACCATAACCCTAAACCTAATCCCAACCCTAACCCTAAACCTAAACCCAACCCTAAGCCTAACCACAACCCCAAACCTAACCCAACTCCAACCCTAACCCTAACCCTAACCCTAACGCTAACCCTAAACCTAACCCTAAACCTAAACCCAATACTAAACCTAACCCTAACCCCAACCCTAACAAGAACCCCAACTCTAACCCTAACCCCAACCCTAACCCTAACCCTAACCCAACCCTAACCCTAACCACAACCCTAACTCTAACCCTAACACTAACCCCAACCCTAACCCAAAACCTAACCCTAACCCTAACCCCAACCCTAACCCTAACCTTAACGCCAACCCTAACCCTAACCCCAACCCCAACTCTAACCCCAACTCCAACCTTAACCATGACCCTAACCACAACCCTAACCGTAACCACAACCCCAACCCTAACCCCAACCCTGACCCTAACCCTGACCCAGACCCTGACCCTAACCCTAAACCTAACCGAAATCCTGACCCTCACCCTAACCCTAACACCAACCCTAACGCTAACCATAACCCCCACCCTAAAACCAACCCTAATCCTAACCCCCACCCTAACCCCAACCCTAACCGTAACCCTAACTCCAAATTTAACCCTAACCTTAAACCCAAACCTAACACCAACTCCAACCCTAACCCTGAACCAAACAACATCCCTAAACCTAAACCCAACCCTAACCCTAACCCCGAACCTAATCCTAACCCTGACCCTAACCCTAAATTTAACACTAACCCGGACCCTAACTGTAACCCCGAACCTAACCGTAACCCTGAGCCACAACCTGACGCTGACCCTAACACTAAACCTAGCCATTAAAACTAACCCTAACTCTAAACATAACCCCAACCCCAACCCTAACTCTAACCCCAACACTAACCTGAACCCCAAACCTAACCCCAACTCCAACCCTAACCCTAACCCTAACCCTAACCCAAACCCTAATCCTGACCCCAAACCTAACCCTAACCCCACCCGAAACCTAACCCTAGTTCCAAACCTAACCCTAACACTAACGCTAACGCCAACACTAAACCCAACACTAACCCTAAGCCTAACCCTACCCTAACCCTAACCCTAACCTCAACCCAAAACCTAACCCCAACCCCAAACCTAACCCCAACTCCAACCCTAAACCTAACCCTAACTCTTACCAAACCCTAACCCTAATTCTAACCCTAACACTAAACCTAAACCGAAACCCTAACCCTCATTACAACCCTTAAACCTAACCCTATCCCTAACCTTAACGCTAACCCTAAACTCAACTCTAACCCTAACACTAACCCCAACCCTAATTCTAAACCTAACCCTAACCCTCTACCTAACACCTACCCTAACCCTAACAATAACCCCAACACTAACATTAATGCCAACCCCAAACCTAACACCAAATCCAAACCTAACCCTGACCGCAACCCCAACCCTAACCCACACCCAACCCTAACCATGACCCTGACCCAGCCCCTGACCCTGACGCTAACCCTAAACCTAAACCAAACCCGAACCTATCCCTAACCCTAACACCAACCCTAACACTAAACGTAACACCAACCCTAACCGTAACCATAACTCTAACCCTAACCCTGACCCTAACCTAATTCCAACCCATAACCCTAACCGCAACCCTAATTATAACCCTAACCGAAACCCTAACCCTAACCCTAAACCCAACCCTAAACCCAACCCTAATCCTAAAGCCAACACTAACCCCAACCCTAAACGTAACCCTAAACCCAACCCTAACCCTAACGCTAACCCCAACCTAACCCCAACTGCAACCCTAACCCTGACCCTAAGCCCAACCCTAACGCTAACCAAACGATAACCCTAAACCCGATCGTAACCCTAAACCTGACCCTAACCCTAAGACTAACCCTAACACTAACCCAGAACGGAACCATAACACCGACCCTAACCGTAATGCTGAGCCTGACACCGACACTGACCTTGACCCTAAACCTAACCCCAACCCTAACCGTAAACCTAACCCTAACCCCAACCCTTAAACCTAACCATAACCCTATCCCTAACCCCAAACCTAATCCTAACCCTAACCCCATCCTAACCCTAAAACTAACCCTAACCCTAACCCAAACCTTAACCTTAACCCCAACCCTAAACTTAACCAGAACAACAACTCTAAATCTAACCACAACCCTAACCCTAACCCTAACACCAAACCTAACCCCAACTCCAAACCTAAACCTAACCCTAACTCCAAACCTAACCCTAACCCCAACCCCAAACCTAACCATAATCCGAAACCCTAACTCTGACCCTAACACCAACCCTAACCCTAACACAAACCCTAACCCTAACCCCGAACCTAACCCTCACACTAAAACTGATCCTGACCCTGACCCTGACCATGACTCAAACCCTAACCCTGACCCTGACCTTAACCCTAACCCTAACCCTACCCTAACCCCTAACCCTGAACCTAAACCAAAACCCTAACTCTAACCCTGACCCTAACCCTGACCCTAAACCTGACCCTTAACCTAACCCTGACCCTAAACCTAACCCTAACACTGACCCTAACCCTAACCCTGATCTGACACTAACCCTTACTCTAAATCTAAGCCTGACCCTCATGCTAACCCTGACACTAACCTTGACGATGACCATGACCCTAACTCTGACACTGACCCTCACCCTAACAATCACCCTCACCCTAACCCTAACCCTCACCCTAACCCTCACACTCACCCTAACCCTAACCCCAACCCTAACCATTAACCTTAACCCTAACCCTAACCCTAACCCTACCATAACCCTTAACCCTGACGCTAACCCTAACCCTAACTCTAACCCTAACACTAATCCTCACCCTCACACTCACTCCAACCCTAACCCTAACCCTAACCCTCACCCTCACCCTAACCCTAACCCTAACCCTAACCCTAAACATAACCCTAACCCTAACCCTAACCCTAACCCTGCCAGTCTACCATGGGTGTGTGGACACAGCCAGTTCCACACAGCACCCTGCCTGCCCGTCTACCATGAGTGTGTGAACACTGCCAGTTCCACACAGTGCCCTGCATGTCTGTCTCCCGTGGGTGTGGGTACACAGCGAGTTCCACCCAGCGTCCTGCAGCCCGTTTCCTGTGTGTGAGTAGACACAACCAGTTACACACAGTACCCGTCATGCCCATCTCCGTGGGTGTGTGGAATCCGCCAGTTCCACACAACGCCCTGCCTGCCCATCTCCCGTGGGTGTGTGGACACAACCAGTTCCACAACACGCCCTGCACGCCCCTCTCCTGTGGGTGCGTGGACACAGCCAGTTCCAAACAACACCCTGCCTGCCCGTGTCCCATGGGTGAGGGGACACTGCCAGTTCCACATCACGTACTGCTCGCCCATATCCGGTGGGTGCGTGGACACAGCCAGATCCACACAGAGCACTACGAACCCGTCTCCCGTGGGTGTGTGGACACAGTCATATCCACACAGCACCCTGTCTTCCCATCTCCCATGGCTGGGTGGACACAGCCATCTCCACACAGCACCCAGCCTGCTAGTCTCCTGTGGGTGTGTGGACACAGTATTTCTGCACAGAGTCATGGTTGCCTGTCTCCTTAGGTGTGTGGACACAGCCAATTCCACACAGCGCCCTGCCTGCCCATCTCCCATGGGTGTGTGGACACAGCCAGTTCCACCTAGCACCCTGCCAGTCTCCCGTGGGTGTGTGGACACAGCCAGATCCACACATCAACCTGCCTACCCATCTCCCCTGCGGGAGTGGACACAGCCAGTTGCACACAGCGCCAAGCCTGCCTGTCTCTCGTGAGTGAGTGGACACAGCCAGTTCCAAATAGCGCCCTGACTGCCCGTCTCCAAGGGGTGAGTGGACACAGCTAGTTCCACACAGGGCCCTGCTTATCCGTCTCCAGAGAGTGAGTGGACAAAACCCTAAACCTAACTCTAACCCTAACATTAACCGTAACGCTAACCCTAACCCTAACCATAAACCTAACCCTTAACGCTAACCATAACCCTAACTCTGAACACAAACCCTAACTCTAACCCTAACCTTAACCCAAACCCCAACCCTAAACTAACCCCAACCCTAACCCTAACCCCAATACTAAGCCTAACCCAAACCCTAAACCCAACACTAACACTAACCCTAACCCCAACCCTAACACTAACACCAAACATAAACCTAACCCTAACCCCCTGCCTAAACCCAATCGTAACCCTAAACCTAATTCTAATTCTAACTCTAACCCTAAACCCTAACCCTAACCCTAACCCCAACACTAACTCTAACCCTAACCCTAACCCCAACCCTAACCCTAACTTTAAACCCTACGCTAACCCTATAACTAATGCCAAACCTAACCCCAACTTTAACCCTAACCCTAACCTTAAACATAACCCTAACACTAAAACCCTTCCTAACCCCAACCGTAACCCTAACCATAACCTCAAACCTAACCCTACCCCAACTCCAAACCTAACCTCAAATCCAACCATAATCCTGACCCAAACCACAACCCTAACACTAACCCCAACCCCAACCCGAAACCCGAACCTAACCCTAACCATAACCCCAACGCTAACTGACCCTGACTTTAACTAAAATGCTAAACCTAACACTTAAACCTAACCCTAACAATAAACCCTAGCCCAACCCTTAACCCTAACCCTAACCCTAAACATAAGCCCAACACTTACCCTAACCCTAACCCCAACTCTAACCCTAACCTTAACCCCACCTTAACCCTAACCTTAACCCTAACCCTAAACCTAACCCTAACCCTAATGTGACCCTGACCTTGACCCTAACACTAACCCTACCGTAACCCTAGCCCTAACCCAACCCTAACCCTCACCCTAACACTAACCATAACCCTAACCCTAACCCCAACACTTAACCCTAACCCTAACCCCAACCCTAACCATAAATCTAACCCCAACCCTAACCATAACCCTAACCCAACCTCAACTGTAATCTAAAGCCTAACCCTAACCATGACCCTGACCATGACTCTGACCGTAACCTTAACCCTAACCCTAACCCTGACCCTAACCGCAACCCTAAACCTAACAACAACCCTAACCCTACCCCCAACCCTAACCCTAACTCTTAACCCTAACCCTAACACCAAACCTTAACCCTATCCCTAACCTTAACCCTGACCCTGAACCTGACTCTAACCCTAACCCTAACCCTAACGCTAACCCTAACACTAACCCTAACCCTAACCCCCTCCCTAACTCCAACTGTAACCCTAACGAAAACCCAACCCTAACCCTAACCATAACCATAACCCTTATTATAAGCCTAACCCTAACCCTTAACCCTAACCCCAACTCTCAACACTAACCCTAATCACAACCCTAACCCTAACCTTAACTTCAACCCTAACCCTAACCGTAACCCTAAATCTAAACCTAATTCTAACCCTGACACTAACCCTTAACCAAAACTCTAACCCTAACCCTAATCCCAACCCTTAACCCTAACTCTAACCATAAACCTAACCCCAAACAAACCCTAACCCTGTCTCTAAACACATCCCTAAACCTAACTCCAACTCTAAACCTAACCCCAACACTAGACCTAACCCTAAGCCTGACCCTAACACTGACCCTGACCCTGACCCTAAACTGAACACCAACCCTAGTCCTAACCCTAACCCTAAACCCTCCCTAACTCCCACTATAACCCTAACCCTAACCCCAACCCTATCACTAACGCTAACCCTAACACCCTCCCTAACTCCAATCCTAACACTAACAATAACCCCCTCCCTAAACCCAACGCTAACCCTAAACCTAACCTTAATCATAAACCTAACCCTAAACGTAACTCTAACACTAAACATAACCATACCACAAACCTTAACCCTAACCCTAATCCTAACACTAAACCGGACCCTAACCCTAACTCTAACCCAATCCTAACCCTAATCCCAACCCTAAACCTAACCCTAACCTTAAGCCCCTCCCTAAACCCAACCCTAACCCTAATCCTAACCACAAAACTAACCACAACTCCAACCCTAACCCCGACCCTGACCCTAAACTTAACCCCAACTCCAAACCTAACCCTAACCCTAAGCCTAACCATAACAACACTAACCCTAACTCTAAACGTAAACATAATTCTAAACCTAACCCTAACCCTTAACCCTAACCCTAATCCTAACTCTAAACGTAACCCTAATTCTAACCAAAACTCTAACCCTAACCCTAACCCTTACCCTCCCTAACTCGAACCCTAAACATAACCCTAACCGTAACACTAACCCGAACCCTAATTCCAATCCTAACCAAAACACTTAACCCTAACCCTAACCCCAACCCTACCCTAACCCCAACCCTAAACCTAACCCCAAATGTAACCCTAACCCGAACCTTAAACCAACCCTAACCCAAACACTAACCACAACCCTGACCCTAACCCTAACCCCAACCGTAACCCTAACCCTAACCCTAATCCTAACCCTAACCCTAACTCTACCCTAACTCTATCCCTAATCCTAACCCCCCTCCCTAACCCCACCCTTAAACCTAACCCTAAACCCAACACTAACCCTAACCCTACCCCAACACTACCCCTAAACAAAAGCAAACCCTAACCTAACCCTAACCCCAAACCTAACCTGACTCTGACTCTGACCCTAAAGCTAACCCCAACCCTAACACTAACCCTAACGCTAACCCCCTCCCTAACTCCAACCCTAACCATAACCCTAACCCCAACCCTACCATTAACGCTAACACTAATCCCCTCCCTAACTCCTACCCTAACCCTAACACTTAACCATAACCCTAAACATAACCCTAACACTAACCCTCAATCTAACCCTAACCCCACCCCTAACCCTAACCCTAAATCTAACTCTAACCCCAACCCCAACCCTAACTTCAACTCCAACCCTAACACTGACGCTAACCCCAACCCTAAACTTAACCCCAACCCAAACCCTAACCCCAATGCTAAGCCTAATAGTGACCCTGACCCTGACACTGACGCTAACCTTAACCCTAACTATAAACCTAAACCTAACCCTAACCCTACACCTTAACCCTAACACTAAACCTAATCCTAACCCTACACCCAACCCTAACCCTAACGCTAACCCCAACCCTAAATCTAACCATAACCCTAAACCTAACCCTAACCAAAACCCTAACCCTAACCTAAACCGTAAACCTAACCGTGACCCTGACCCTGACCCAGACTCTGACCCTGACCCTAACCCTAAACATAACCCT
This sequence comes from Microcebus murinus, assembly GCF_040939455.1. Classification (NCBI taxonomy): domain Eukaryota; kingdom Metazoa; phylum Chordata; class Mammalia; order Primates; family Cheirogaleidae; genus Microcebus; species Microcebus murinus. The sequence continues at coordinate 125,742,462 of NC_134105.1, read as the reverse complement.
AACCCTGACCCTAACCCCAACCCTAAACCTAGCCGCAACCATAACCCTAATCCTCACCCTGACCCCAACCCTAACTCTAACCCTAATACTAAACCCCTCCCTAACCCGAAAACCTAACCCTAATTCTAACCCCAACGCTAAAAATAACCCCAACCCCAACCCTAACACAAACTCCAACCCTATCCCTGACCCTAACCCCAACCCTAACAATAACCCCAAACCTAAACCTGAGCCCGACCCTAAATCTAACCCTGACCCTGACGTGACCCTGACCCTAAACCTAATCCCAACCCTAACCATAACCCTAACCACAACCCCAACCCTAACATCAACTCTAACACTAACCGTGACCCTGAAACTGACCCTGACCCTGACGCTAACCCTAACCATAACCCTAAATTTAACCCTAACACCAACCCTTAATCCTAACCCTAACCCTACACCCAAACTTAAACCTAACCCTAAACCAAACCCTAACCCTAACCTTAACCCTAACATTAACCTAACCTTAACCCTAACCCTAACTCTAACCCTAAACCCAACACTAACCCTAACCCAAACTCTAACCCTGACCCTAACTCCAACCCTAAACCTAACACCCATGCTAACCCTAGACCCAAACCTAACCATAACCGTGACCCTGACCCTGACCATGATCCTAACCCTAATCCCAACCCTAACCCTAACCCTAACCCTACCCCCAAACCTAACCCTAAACCTACCCCCAAACCTAAACCTAACCCTAACCCTAACCCCAACCCTGACCCGAACCCTAACCCTAACCCTAACTCTACCCTAACTCTAACCCTAATCCTAACCCCCTCCCTAACCACAATCCTAACCCTAACCTTATACCCAACCCTAACCCTAACCCCAACACTAACCCTAAACTTAACCCTAACCTTACCTAACCCTAACCCCAAACCTAACCTGACCCTGACTCTGACCCTAAAGCTAACCACAAACCTAACCCTAACCATAATGCTAACCCCATCCCTAACTCCAAACCTAACCATAACCCTAACCCTAACCCTAACCCGAACCCTATCCCTAACCCTAATACTAACACCCTCTCTATATCGAACCCTAACCCTACACATAACCCTAAATTAACCCTAACCCTAACTTTAACCCACTCCCTAACTCCAACCCTAACCGTAACCCTAACCCTAACCCTAACCCAACCTTAACCCTAATCCTCACCCTGACCCCAACCCTAACTCTAACTCTAATCCTAACCCCCTCCCTAACCCAAATCCTAACCCTAATTCTAACAACGCTAACAATAACACCAACCCGAACCCTAACTCCCAATCCAACCCAAACCCTGACCCTAACCGCAACCCTAACAGTAACACAAACCCTAACCCTAAGCCAGACCCTAAACCTAACCCTGACCCTGACCCTGAATATAAACCTAATCCCAAACCTAACCATAACCCTAATAGGAACCCCAAACCTAACCTCAACCCTAACCCTAACTGTGACCCTGAAACTGACTATGAGCCTGACCCTGACCCTAAACTTAACCCTAAACCCAACCCTTAACCCTAACCTTAACCCCAAACCTAAGCATAACTGTGACTCTGACCCTGACCTTAACCCTAACCCTAACCCTAACCCTAACCCAAACCCTATCCCTAACCCTAACACTAAGCCCCTCCCTAAATCCAACCCTAACCCTAACCCTAACCATAACCCTAACCCTAACCCTAAACCTAACCGTAACCCCAATACTAACCCTAAACCTCACCCTAAACCTAACCCTAACCCCAACCATAACCCTAACCCTAAACCTAACCCTGACCATAACCCCAACCCTAAACCTAACCCCAACGCTAACCCTAGCCCCAACCCTATCCCTAACCGTGACCCTGACCCTGACCCTGACCCTAACCCTAACCCTAACCCTAACCTTACCCCCAAACCTAACCCTAACCCTAAACCTAACCCCAACCCTAAGCCTAACCCAAACCTCAACCCTGACCCTAACCCTAAACCCAACCGTAACCCTAACCCTAACCATAACCCTAATTGTACCCTAACTCTAACCCTAATCCTAATCCCCTCCCTAACCACAACCTTAACCCTAACCCTAAACCTAAACTTAACCCTAACCCTAACCCCAACACTAATCCTAAACGTAAAACAAACCCTACACCTTAAACCTAACCCTAACCCTAATGTAACCCTATACCCAACCCTAGTCCTAACTCTAACCCCAACTCTAACTCTAACTCTAACCCTAACCCTAACCCTAACCCCAACCCTAACCAAACCCTATCCCTAACCCTAAACTTAACCCCTCCCTAATTCCAACACTAACCCTGACCTTAATCCCAACCCTAACACTAACCCCAACACTAAACCTAACCCCTACCCTACCTCTAACACTTGGCTTGACCCTGACCCTGACCCTGGCCCTAAACCTAATCCCAACACTAACAATAATCCTAACCCCAACCCCAACCCTAACCTCAACACTAAACCTAACCGTGACCCTGACCCTGACCCTGACCCTAACCCTAAACCTAACCCTAACCGTAACACTAACGCTAATTCTAACCCTAACCCTTAACCCTAACACTAAACCTAACACTAACCCCAACCCTTAAACCTAACCCTACCCCTAACCCCAACCCAAACCCAAACACTAAACCCATACCCTAACCCTAATCCTCACCCTGACCCAACCCTAACTCTAACACTAATCCTAACCGCCTCACTAACCCGAACCCTAACACTAATCCTAACCCCAACACTAACAATAAACCCAACCCTAACCCTAACCCCAACTTTAACCCAAACCCTGATGCTAACCCCAACCCTAACAATAAACTCAACCCTAACCCTAACCCTAACCCTAACCCTAACCCCAACCGTAACCCTAACCCTAACCCTAACCCTAACCCTAACTCTAACCCTAATCCTAACCCCATCCCAAACCTCAACCTTAACCCTAACCCTAAACCCAACTTTAACCCTAACCCTAACCCCAACACTAACCCTAAACCTAACCCTAACCCTACCCCTAACCCCAACACTAACCCTAACCCTAACCTTAACCCTAACCCTAACCCCAAAGCTAACCCTAACCCTAACCCTAAAGCTAAGCCCCTCCCTAACTCCAACCGTAACCCTAACCTTAACCCTAACTCTAACCCCAAACCTATACCTAACCCTAACCCTAACCCCTCCCTAACTTCAACCCTAACCCTAACCCTAACCCTAACCGTAACAGTGAACCTAACCCTAATTCTAAACCTAACCATAACATTTAAACCTAACCCTAACCCTAACCCCAACCCTTAACCCTAACCGTAATTGTAACCCTAAGCCTAACCACAACCCTAAACTTAACCCTAAACACAACTCTAACCCTAGCCCCAAACCTAACCCTAACTGTGACACTGACCCTGACCCTAACCATACTCCTAACCCTAACCCTATCCCCCTCCCTAACTCTAACACTAACCCTAACCGTAACCCTTAACCTAACCGTAAATCTAACACTAACCCTAACCTTTAACCCTAATCCTAACCCTAAACCTAACCGTGACCCTAACACCAAACATAACCCTAACGCTAACCCTAACCCTAACCTTAACCGTAACCCTAACCCTAACCCTAACCCTAATGCTAAGCCCCTCCCTAACTCCAACCCTAACCCTACCCAAACCCTAACCCTAAACCTAACCCTAACCCTGCTTATCCGTCTCCAGAGTGTGAGTGTATACAGCCCTAAACCTAACTCTAACACTAACACTAACAGTAACCCTAACTCTTAACCCTAACCCGAACTCTAACCCCAACACTTAACCCTAACCCTAACCTTAACCCTAACCCCAATCCTAACCCTAACCCTAACCCTAACACCAACACTAAACCTAATCCTAATCCTGAACCTAAACCCAACTCTAAACCTAAACCTAAACCTAAGCCCCTCCCTAAACACAACCCTAACCCTAACCACAACCCTAATCGTAACACCAAACCCAAAAGTAACCCCAATTCAAAACTTAACATTAACCCTGACCCTAACACTAACCCTAAACCTAACCCTAACCCTAACCTCAAACCTAACCCTAACCCTAACGCTAACCCTAACCCTAACCCTGACCCTGATTCTGACTGTAAAGCTAACCACAAACATAACCCTACCCTAAACTAACCCCCTCCCTAACTCAATACCTAACCGTAAACCTAACCCTAACCCTAACTCCAACACTATCCCTAACCCTAACACTAATCCCTTCCCTAAGTCCAACCCTAACCCTAACCCTAACCCTAACCCTAACCCTAACCCTCACCCTAAACGTAATCCTGACCCTGACCCTAATCCTAAACCTAACCCTACCCCCAAACCCACCCCAAACCCTAACCCTAACCCTAACCGTGACCCTGACCCTGACCCTAATCGTAACCCTAAACCTAACCCTAACCCAACCCCAAACCTATCCCTAACCTTAACCCTATCACCCTCTCTAACTCTAACCCTAACCCTAACCCTAACCGTAACCCTAAACCTAACCCTAAATCTAACCCTAATCCTAACCCTTAACCCTAACCCTAACCCTAATCCTAACCATACACGCAAATCTAACCCTAACCTAAATCTTAACCCTAACCCTAACCCTAACTCTAAACGTAACCCTAATTCTAACCTTAACCCTAACCCTTATTCTAACCCCAACCCTAACTCTAACCCCAACCCCAACCCTAAACCTAACGATAACCCTAACCGTGACCTTGATCCTGACCCTGACCCTGACCCTAACACTAATCCTAACCGTAAACCTAACCTAAACCTAACCCCAAACCTAACCCTAACACAAACGCTAAGCCCCTCCATAACTCCAACCATAACCCTAAACGTAACCCTAACCCTAATCCCAAACTTATCCCTAACTCTAACCCTAACACCCTCCCTAACTCCAACCCTAACCCTAACCCTAACCGTAACTCTAAACCTAACCCTAATTCTAACCCTAAACCTAACCCTTAACCCTAACCCTAACCCTAACCTCAACCCTTAATCCTAAACGTAACTCTAACGCTAACCCTAACCCCAACCCTAAACTTAACCCTAAAGCCAACCCTAACCCTAAACCTAACGCTGATCCCAACCCTAACACTAACCCTAAATTCCTCCCTAACCCCAAAGCTATCCCTAATCCTAACACCAACGCTAACCCCAACCCCACCCCTAACCCTAACCACAACTCCAAACCTAACCCTGACGCTAACCCCAACACTAAACCTAACCTTAATCGTAACCCCAACCCTAACCCTAAACCTAACGCTAAGTCCCTCCCTAACTCCAACCTTAACCATAAAGTTAAACCTAACCCTAACCCTAACCCTACGCTAACCGTGACACTAACCCTAACCCTGCTTATCCGACTCAAGAGTGTCAGTGTACACAGCCCTAACCTAACTCTAACCCTAACACTAACAGTAACCCTTAACCCTAACCTGAACTCTAACCCCAACACTTAACCCTAATTCTAACCCTAACCCTAACCCCAATCCTAACCCTAACACTAACCCTGACCCTGACCCAGAACCTAACCCTAACCCTAACCCTAACACTGGCGCTAACGTCAACCCTAAGCCTAATCCCAACCCTAACCCTGGCCCCAACCCTAACCCTAACCCTAACCCTAACCAACCCTAACCCTAACCCTAATCCTAACCCTAACCCTAATCCTAACCCCAACCCTAACCTAAACCCAACCCTAACCCTAACGCTAACGCTAACAACCTCCCTAACTCCAAACCTAACGCTAACCCTAACCCTAACACTAACCCTAAACCTAAACCTAAACCTAACCCTACACACAACCCTAACCCTAACCCTATGCTATCCCCCTAACTAACTCCAACCCTAACCCTAACCCTAATCGTAACCCTAAACCTAACTCTAAATCAAACACTAACCCTAACCCTTAACCCTAACCCACACCCTAACCTCAACACTTAACCCTAACCGTAACTCTAACCCTAACCGTAACCTCAACCCTAACAATAACCCTAACCCCAACCCTAACCCTAACCCTAACCCTGACCCCAACACTAACTATAACCATAATCCTAAACCCCGCCCTAACCCCAAACCTAATGCTAATCCTAACCCCAAACCTAACCCTAAAACTAAACCTAACCTTTACCGTAACCCTAACCCTAAACCTAAAGCTAAGCCCCTCCATAAGTCCAACCCTAACCCTACCCAAACCTTAACCCTAAACCTAACCCTAACCCAGCTTATCCGTCTCCAGAGTGTGAGTGTATACAGCCCTAAACCTAACTCTAACACTAACAATAACAGTAACCCTAACACTTAACCCTAACCCGAACTCTAACCCCAACACTTAACCGTAACCCTAACCCCAATCCTAACCCTAATCCTAACACCAACCCTAAACCTAACCCTAATCCTGACCCTAAACCCAACTCTAAACCTAACCATAACCCTAAGCCCCTCCCTAACAACAACCCTAACCCTAACCCTAACTTCAACACTAATCCTAACCCCAAACCTAAACGTAACCCCAACTCAAAACTTAACACTAATCCTAACCCTAAAACTAACCCTAAACTTAACCCTAACCCTAACCCTAACCCTTAACACTAACCCTAACCCTAATTCTAAACCTTCACACCACCCTAACCCTAACCCTAACCCTAAAGCTAAGCCCCTCCCTAACTCCAACCGTAACCCTAACATTAACCCTAACTCTAACCCCAAACCTATCCCTAACCCTAACCCTAACCCCTCCCTAACTTCAACCCTAACCCTAACCCTAACCGTAACAGTGAACCTAACCCTAATTCTAAAACCTAACCATAACCCCAAACTTATCCTTAACCCTATCCCTAACCCCTCCCTATCTACAACCCTAACCCTAAACCTGACCGTAACCCTAAAGATAACCCTAATTCTAACCCTAACCCTAACCCTGACCCTAACCCTAACCCCAACCCTAAACCTAACCCTAACCTAACCGTGACCCTAACACCAAACCTAACCTTAACCCTAACCCTCACCTTAACCCTAACCTTAACTGTAACCCTAACCCTAACCCTAACCCTAACCCTAACGCTAGGACCCTTTCTAACTCCAACCCTAACCCTACCCAAAACCTAACACTAAACCTAACCCTAACCATGACCCTGACCCTAATCCTAACCCTAACCCTAACCCGAACCCTGCCCCCAAACCCTAACCCTATCCCCCTCCCTAACCCTAACCCTAACCCTAACCCTTAACCCTAACCCTAACCCTAATTCTAAACCTTCACACCACCCTAACCCTAACCCTAACCCTAACCCTAACCATAACCGAACCCTAACCCCACCCCAACTCTAAACCTAACCCTAAACCTAACCGTGACCCTGCCTCGGACCCTGACTTTGACCCTATCACTAATCCTAACCCTAAACCTAACGCTAACCCTAACCTCAACCCTAACCCTAATGCTAACGCTAACCCTAACCCTAACCCTAACACTAACCCTGACCATGACCCTGACCCAGACGCTGACCCTGACACTAACCCTAACCCTAACCCTACCCCTAACCCTAACACTAACCCTAACCACAAACTTAACCCTAACCCTAAATCCAACCCTAACCCTAACCCTAACCCTATCCCTAACCCTAACACTAACCCCCTCCCTAAATCCAACCCTAACCCTAACCCTAAACCTAAACCTAACCGTGACCCCAATACTAAACCTAAACCTCACCCTAAACCTAATGCTAACCCCAACCCTAACCCTAACCCTAACCCTGACCATAACCCCAACCCTAAACCTAACCCCAACGCTAACCCTAGCCCCAACCCTATCCCTAACCATGACCCTGACCCTGACCCGGACACTGACCCTAACCATAACCTTAACCCTAACCTTACCCGCAAACCTAACCCTAACCCTAAACCTAACCCCAACCCTAAGCCTAACCCAAACCTAAACCCTGACCCTAACCCTAAACACAACCGTAACCCTAACCCTAACCATAACCCTAATTGTACCCTAAGTCTAACCCTAATCCTAATACCCTCCCTAACCACAACCTTAACCCTAACCCTAAACCCAACCTTAATCCTAACCCTAACCCCAACACTAACCCTAAACGTAACACTAACCTTACACCTTAACCCTAACCATAACCTTAATCCTAACCCTATACCCAAACCTAGTCCTAACTCTAACCCCAACCCTAACTCTAACCCTAACCCTAACCCTAACCCAAACCCTAACCAAACCCTATCCCTAACCCTAAACTTAACCCCCTCCCTAATTCCAACACTAACCCTGACCCTAACCCCAACCCTAACCCTAACCCCAACACTAAACCCAACCCCTACCCTAACTCTAAACCTTGGCCTGACACTGACCCTGACCTTGGCCCTAAACCTAATCCCAACACTAACCATAATCCTAACCCCAACCCCAACCCTAACCTCAACACTAAACCTAACCGTGACCCTGACCCTGACCCTGACCCTAACCCTAACCCTACCCTAACCATAACACTAACGCTAATTCTAACCCTAACCCTTAACCCTAACACTAACCCTAACGCTAACCCCAACCCTTAAACATAACCCTAACCCTAACAAAAACACTAAACCTGAACCTAAGCCTAACCCTAACCCTAACCCCAACACTAACCCTAACCCTAACCCTAAGCTAACCCTAACCCCAACCTTAACATGACCCTTACTCTGACCCTAACCCTAACTCAAAACTAACCCTAAACCTAACGATAACCCCCTCCCTAACTGCAAACCTAACCATAGCCATAACCCTAACCCTAAAACTAAACCTAACCACAACCATAACCATAACCCTAAACCTAAACCTAACCTTAACCCCAACCCTAACCATAACCCTCAACCTAACCCTAACCTTAACCCCAACCATAACACTAACCTCAATTCCAACTTTAACCCTGACCTTAACCCCAACCCTAAACCTAACACCAACCCTAACGCTAACCCCAACCCTAAGCCTAACCGTGACCCTGACTCTGATCCTGACACTGACTCTAACCCTAACCCTAACCCTAACCCTAACCCTAAACCTAACCCTACAACCAACCTTAACCCTAACCCTAACCCTAAACTTAACCGTAACCCTAACCCTAACCCTAACCCTAACCCTAATGCTAAGCCCCTCTCTAACTCCAACCCTAACCCTACCCAAACCCTAACCCTAAACCTAACCCTAACCCTGCTTATCCGTCTCCAGAGTGTGAGTGTATACAGCCCTAAAACTAACTCTAACACTAACACTAACAGTAACCCTAACCCAAACTCTAACCCCAACACTTAACCCTAACCCTAACCTTAACCCTAACCCCAATCCTAACCCTAACCCTAACACCAACCCTAAACCTAACCCTAATCTTGACCCTAAACGCAACTCTAAACCTAACCCTAACCCTAAGCCCCTCCATAACCACAACCCTAACCCTAACCCTAACCCCAACCCTAATCCTAACACCAAACCCAAATGAAACACCAACTCAAAACTTAACATTAACCCTAACCCTAACACTAACCCTAAACCAAACCCAAATCTAACCCTTAACCCTAACCCTAACCCTAATCCTAACCCTTCACACAACCCTAACAATAAACCTAACGCTTAACCCTAACCCTAACGCTAACTCTAAACGTAACCCTAATCCTAAACCCAACCGTAAGACTAACCCTAACCCCAAGGCCAACCCTAACCCTAAACCTAACCCTAAACCTAACCGTGACCCTGACTCTGACCCTGACCTTGACCCTATCCCTAATCCTAACCCTAAACCTAACCCTAACCCTAACCTCAAACCTAACCCTAAACCTAACGCTAACGCTAACCCTAACCCTGACCCTGACTCTGACTGTAAAGCTAACCACAAACCTAACCCTACCCTAAACTAACCGCCTCCTTAACTCCATACCTAACCGTAACCTTCACCCTACCCCAGACTCCAACCCTATCCCTAACCCTAACACTAATCCCCTCACTAACTACGACCCTAAACATAACCATAACCCTAAACCTAACCCTAAACCTAACCCTAATCCTAAACCTAAACATAACCCCAAACCTAAACCTAACCCTCACCCTAAAGGTAACCCTGACCCTCACCCTAATCCTAACCCTAACCCTACCCTACCCCCAAACCGAACCCTAACCCAAACCCTAACCCTAACCCCAACCCTGATCCTAACCCTAACCCGAACCGAAACCCTAACCCTAACCTTAACCCTAACACTACCTTAACTCTAAACCTAATCCTAACACATGCCAAAACCCAACCTTAACCCTAACCCTAAACCCAACCCTAACCCTAACCGTAACCCCAACACTAACCCTGAACCTAACCCTAACCATAAGCCTAACCCCAACACTAACCCTAACCCTAACCCTAAGCTAACCCTAACCCCAACCTTAACATGACCCTTACTCTGACCCTAACCCTAACTCAAACCTAACCCTAACCCTAACCCTAACCCTAACCCTAACCCTAACCCCAACCATAACACTAACCTCAATTCCAACCCTAACCCTGACCTTAACACCAAACCTAAACCTAACCCCAACCCTAACCCTAACCCCAACCCTAAACCTAACCGTGACCCTGACTCTGACCCTGACCTTGACCCTATCCCTAATCCTAACCCTAAACCTAACCCTAACCCTAACCTCAAACCTAACCCTAAACCTAACGCTAACCCTAACCCTAACCCTGACCCTGACTCTGACTGTAAAGCTAACCAAAAACCTAACCCTACCCTAAATTAACCCCCTCCCTAACTCGATACCTAACCGTAACCCTAACCCTAACCCTAACCCTAACTACAACCCTATCCCTAAACCTAACACTAATAGCCTCCCTAACTCCAACCCTAAACATAACCATAAACCTAACCCTAAAACTAACACTAAACCTAAACGTAACCCCAACCCTAACCCTAACACTCACCCTAAACGTAACCCTGACCCTGACCCTAATCCTAACCCTAACCCTAACCCAACCCACAAACCCAACCCTAATCCTAACCCTAACACTAACCCTAACCCCAACCGTAACCCTAACCCTAACCTTAACCCTAACTCTACCCTAACTCTAACCCTAATCCTACCCCATCACAAACCCCAACCTTAACCCTAACCCTAAACCCAACCCTAACCCTAACCCTAACCCCAACACTAAACCTGAACCTAACCCTAACCATAACCCTAACCCTAACCCTAACCCTAACCCAACCGTAACCCACACCTTAACCACAACCCTAAACATAACCCCAACTCTAACCCTAACCCCAACCCTAAGCCTAACCGTGACCCTGACTCTGATCCTGACACTGACTCTAAACCTACCCTAACCCTACCCTAACCCTAAACCTAAACCTAACACTACACCTAACCCTAACCCTAAACCCAATCCTAACCCTAACCCTAACACCAACCCTAAACCTAACCCTAATCCTGACCCTAAACACAACTCTAAACCTAACCCTAAAGCTAAGCCCCTCCCTAACCACAACCCTAACCCTAAACCTAAGCCCAACCCTAATCCTAACCCCAAACCTAAACGTAACCCCAACTCAAAACTTAACCCTAACCCTAACAATAACCCTAAACCTAACCCTACCTCTAATCCTAACCCTTAACCCTAACCCTAACCCTAATCATAACCCTTCACCCAACCCTAAACCTAAACCTAACTCTTAACCCTAACCCTACCGCTAACTTTAAACGTAACCCTAACCCTAACCCTAACTCTAACCCTAACCCCAACCCCAACCCTTACCCTAACCCTAACCCTAACCCTAACCGTGACCCTGACTCTGACCCTGACCTTGACCCTATCGCTAATCCTAACTCTAAACCTAACGCTAACCCTAACCTCAAACCTAACCCTAACCCTAACGCTAACCCTAAACCTAACCTTTACCCTGACTCTGACTGTAAAGCTAACCACAAACCTAACCCTAACCTAACGCTAACCCCCTCCCTAACTCCATACCTAACCATAACGCTAACCCTAACCCTAATTCCAACCCTAACCCTAACACTAACCCACTCCCTAACTTCAACCCTAACCATAACCATAACCCTAACCCTAAACTTAACCCTAACCCTAAACCTAACCAACCCTAACCCTAACCACATTCCCATTCCTAACGCCAAGCCCAACCCTAACCCTGACCCTAACACCAACCCTAACCTTAACCCCAAACCTAACGCTAACCCCAACCCTAACCCTCACTCAAGCACTGACCCTACCCTGACAATGACCGAGACCCTAACGCTAACCCTGACCCTCACCTTAACCCTAACCTTAATCCTAACTCTACCCTAACCCCTGACCCTGACCCTAAACCTAAACTCTAACTCTAACCCTGACCCTAACTCTGACCCTAACCCTGACCCTTACCCTAACCCTGACCCTAAACCTAACCCTTAACGCTAACCCTAACCCTACCCTAATCCCTAACACTAACCCTAACCCTAACCGTAATACTAATCCTCACCCTCACCCTCACCCTCACCCTAACCCTAACCCTTACCCTGCCCGTCTACCGTGGGTGTGTGGACACAGCCAGTTCCACACAGTGCACTGCCTGCCCGTCTACCATCAGTGTGTGGACACAGCCAGTTCCACACGGTGCCCTGCATATCTGTCTCCCGTGCGTGTGTGAACACAGCGAGTTCCACCCAGCGTCCTGCCAGCCCGTCTCCTCTGTGTGAGTGGACACAACCAGTTACACACTGTACCCGTCATGCCCATCTCCGTGGGTGTGTGGAATCCGCCAGTTCCACACAACGCCCTGCCTGCCAGTCTCTCGTGGTTGTGTGGACACAACCTGTTCCACAACACGCCCTGCGCACCCATCTCTTGGGGGTATGTGGACACAGCCAGTTCCAAACAACCCTCTGCCTGCCCGTGTCCCGTGGGTGTGTGGACACAACCATTTCCAAAAAGCGTCCTGCGTGACCGTTTCCCTACGATGTGTGGAAACAGCCAGTTCCACTCAGCGCCCTGCCTCCAAGTCTCCTGTGGATGTGTGGACACAGCAATTTACACACCGCGCAATTCCAGCCCGTCTCCTATAGGTGTCTGGACACAGCCAGTTCCACACAGAGTCCAGCCTGCCCGTCTCCCTTGGGTGAGTGGATTCAGCCAGTTCAACACAGCGCCCTGTCTGTCTGTCTCCAGTGGCAGAGGGGACACAGCAAGTTCCACACAGTGCCCTGCCTGCCCATCTCCCGTGGGTGAGTGGACACAACCAGTTCCACACAGCGCCATGCCTGACCATCTCCCGTGGGTGTGTGGAAACAACAAGTTCCACACAGCACACTGCCAGCACATCTCCCGTAGGTGAGTGGACACAGCCAGTTCCACACAGTGCCGTTCCTGCCCGACTCCACTGGGGGAGTGGACACAGCCACTTCCACAAGCACCCTGCCTGTCTGTCTCTCGTGAGTCAGTAGACTGGGCCAGTTCCACATAGTTCCTTGACTGCCCATCTCCAATTGGTGAGTGTACACAGCCAGTTACACAAAGCACTGTGCCTGCCTGTCTCCCGTGGGTGAGTGGACACAGCTAGTTCCACACAGCGCCCTGCCTATCCGTCTCCAGAGAGTGAGTGGACACAGCTCTAACCCTAACCCTAACCCTAACCCTAATCCCAAGCCTAACTCTAACCCTAAACCCAACCCTAACCCTAATTCTAATTCTAACACTAACACTTAACCCTAACCCTATCCCTAACCCTAACCACAACCCTAAAACTAACCCTAACCCAAACCCCAACTTTAACCCTAACCCTAACCTTAACCCTAACCCCAACCTAACCACAACCCTAACCCTCATCCCAACCCCAACGCTAACCCTAACCCCAACCCCAACCATATCCCCAACTCCAAAACTAACAATGAACCTAACCCCAACCCTAACCCTAACTGGAACCCTAACCCTAACCCCGACCCTAAACCTAACCCTGACCCTGACCCTGATCCTTACCCTGAAACTGACCCTAATCCTAACCCTACACCTAACCCGAACCCCAAACTTAACCCTAACCCTAACGCCAACCCCAACCCTAAACGTAACCCCAACGTTAACACTAACCCTAACACTAACCCTAACCCCAACCCTAAACCTAACCCTAACACTAACCGGCTGACTGACCCCAACCCTAATCCTAACCCTAACCCTAACCCGAACCGCAAACCAAACCCCAACTCCAACCCTAACCCTAAACCTAACCCTAACCCTAACCCAAACCTAACCCTAACCCTACACCCAAACCTAACCCTAAGCGGAAACATAACACGAGGCCTAAACCTAACCCTAAAACCAACCCTAACCATCACCCTAACCCTAACTCTAACCAGAACCCTAACCCTAACTCTAACCCTAACCCCAACCCTAACCCTACTCCTAAACCTAACACCCTCACTAACCCAAACCCTAACTGTAACCGGAACCCTAACCCTGACCCTAACCCGAACCCTAAACCTAACCGAAACCCTAACCCTAATGCCGACCATAACCCTAACCCTAACGCTAACCCTAACCCTAACACCAACCTTAACACTAACCTTAATTCTAACACTAATCCTAACCGTTAAACCTAACCCTAAACCTAACCCCCTCACTAACAAAAACTCTAAACGTAACTCTAACCCCAACTCTAACCCTAACCCCAACCCCAAACCTAAGCCACACTCCAACTCTACCCCTGACCGTAACTCCAACCCTAACCCTCACCCGACTCTAACTCTAACCGCAGCCCTAACCCTAACCCGAATCCCAAAATTAACCGCAACTCCAACCCTAACCCTAAACCTAACCCTAATTGTAATTCTAACCCTGACCCTGACCCTAAACCTAACCCCAACTCTAACCCTAACCCTAACCCTAACCCCCTCCCTAACTCCAAACCTAACCCTAACTTTAACCACAATCCTATCCTAACCCAAACCCTAAACTCCTCAATAACTCCAACCCTAACCCTAACCCCAACCCCAACACTAACCCCAAATCCAACCCAAACCCTAACCCTAACCCTAACTATAACCCTTAACCCTAACCCTAATACTAACCCCAAACCTAACCCTAACCCTACACCAAACCTAACCCTAACCCAAACGCCAAGCCTAAACCTAACACTAACCCCAACTCTAAACCTCACCCTAAACTCAACCCTAACCCGAACCCTAACCCTAACGCTAACCCTAATCCAACCCTAACCATAATCCTAACCCCAACCATAACCTTAAGCCGAACCACAAACCGAACCCCAACTCCAAACCTAACCCTGACCTTAACCCCAAACCTAACCCTAACCGCAACCCTAACCCTAATCCGGACCCTAACCCTAACCCTAACGACAACACGAACCCAAACCCAACCATAACCCTAACCCTAATCCCGAGCCTATCACTACCCCTAACCCCAACCCTAACCCACACCCTAACCCCAACCCTAACCCTAACCCCATCCTTAACCTTAACCCTAATCCGCTACCTAAACCCAACCCTAAACTTAACCCTAATTCTAATTCTAACCCTAACACTTAACCCTAACCCTATCCCTAACCCTAACCCTAACACTAACCCTAACCCTAACACTAAACCCAATCCTAACCCTAACCCAACCCTAACCCAAATCCTAACCCCAAACCTAAGCCTAACCCAAACCCTAACCCCCTCCCTGACCCCAACCCTAACCCTAACCCTAACCATAACGCGAACCGAAAACCTAACCCCAGCTCCAACCCTAACCCTAAACCTAACCCTAACCCTAACCCAAACCTAACCCTAACCCTAAACCCAAAACTAACCCTAACCGGAACCCTAACCCCCAGACTAAACCTAAACCTAAACCCAACCCTAACCCTCACCCTAACCCTAACCCTAACCATAAACCTAACCTTAACGCTAACCCTAACTCTAACCCTAACCCCAACCCTAACCCTAATCCTAAACCTAACACCCTCCCTAACCCCAACCCTAACCGTAACCGTAACCCTAACACTGACCCTAATCCGAACCCTAAACCTAACCGCAACCCTAATCCTAATCCCGACCCTAACCCTAACCGAAACCCTAACACCAACCCTAACGATAACCTTAATTCTAACACTAATCCTAAATGTTAAACATAACTCTAACCCGAACCCCCACCCTAAAACCAACCTTAACCGTAACTCTAACCCCAACCCTAACACTAACCCCAACCCCAAACCTAAGCCCAACTCTAACTTTAAGCCTGACCCTAACTCCAAACCTAACCGTAACCCTAACCCTAACCCTAACCCCAACCCTAACCCTAACCCGAACTCCAAAACTAACCGTAACTCCAACCCTAACCCTAAACCTAACCCTACTTGTAATTCTAACCCTGACCCTGACCCTAAACCTAACCTCAACCCTGACCCTAACCCTAACCCTAACCCCATCCCTAACTCCAAACCTAACCCTAACCTTAACTACAACCCTATCACTAACCCTAACCCTAAACCCCTCACTAATGCCAACCCTAACCCTAACTCCAACGCTAACCCCAACTCCAACCCTAACCCTGACCACAGCCCTAATCCTAACCCTAACCCTAACCCCGACCCTAAACCTAACCCTTGACCCTGACACTGACGCTGACCCTGACCCTAACACTAACCCTAACCCTAACCCTAAACCTACCTCTAACCCCAACACTAACCCTAACCCCAACCCTACCCTAAACCTAACCCCAACCCTAACACTAACCCTAAACCTAACCCAAACCTAACCCTAACCGCAACCCTAACCCTAATCCCTACCCTAACTCTAACCCTAACCTCAACACTAACTCTAAACCAAACCCCACCCTAACCCTGACACTTACCCTAACCCTGACCCTAAACCTAACTCTAACACTGACCCTAACACTAACCCTGATCTAACCCTGACCCTGAACCTGACCCTAACCCAAACCCTCACCGTGACCCTGACCCTAACCCTGACGCTGACCCTAGGCCTAACTCTGACGCTGACCATCACCTTAACCCTCACCCTCACCCTAAACCTAACCGTCAAACTAACCCTCACCTTCACCCTAACCCTAACCCTAACCCTGACCCTCACCCTAACCATAACCCTAACCCTAAACCTAACACTCACTCTAACCCTAACACTAACCCTAACCCTAACCCTAACCCTAACCCTGCCCGTCTACCGTGGGTGTGTGGACACAGCCAGTTCCACACAGTGCCCTGCATGTCTGTCTCCCGTGCGTGTGTGAACACAGCGAGTTCCACCCAGCGTCCTGCCAGCCCGTCTCCTCTGTGTGAGTGGACACAACCAGTTACACACTGTACCCGTCATGCCCATCTCCGTGGGTGTGTGGAATCCGCCAATTCCACACAAAGACCTGCCTGCCAGTCTCTTGTGGTTGTGTGGACACAACCTGTTCCACAACACGCCCTGCGCACCCATCTCCTGGGGGTATGTGGACACAGCCAGTTCCAAACAACCCTCTGCCTGCCCGTGTCCCGGGGATGTGTGGACACAGCCATTTCCAAAAAGCGTCCTGCGTGACCGTTTCCCTAGGATGTGTGGAAACAGCCAGTTCCACTCAGCGCCCTGCCTCCAAGTCTCCCGTGGATGTGTGGACACAGCAATTTACACACCGCGCAACTCCAGCCCGTCTCCTATAGGTGTCTGGACACAGCCAGTTCCACACAGAGTCCACCCTGACCCTCACCTTAACCCTAACCCTAACACTAACCCTACTCTAACCCCTAACCCTGACCCTAAACCTAAACCCTAACTCTAACCCTGAACCTAACCCTGACCCTTACCCTAACCCTGACCCTAGACAGAACGCTAACCCTAACCCCAACCCTTAAACCTAACCTTAAACCGGCCTATCGGTCTCCAGAGAGTGAGTGGACACAGCTATAACCCTAACTCTGACCCTAACACTAACACTAACACTAACCCTTAACCCTAACCCTAACCCTAACCCTAACACTAACCCCAACACTTAACTCTAAACCTAAACCTAACGCAAACCGTAACCCTAAGCCTAACCCTAACCCTAACCATAACCCTAACCCTAACCCTAACCATGACCCTAACCCTAACCCCAACCCTAAACCTAACCCCAATGCTAACACTAACTCTAACCCTAACCCTAATCCTAACTCCAAACCTTACCCTAACCCTAACTCTAAACGTAAACCTAATTTTAACACTAATTCTAACACTTAACCCGAACCCTAAACCTAACCCTAACCCTAACCCAACCCTAAGACTAACCATAACCCTAACCCTGACCCAGATACTAACCCTAAACCTAACCCTAACCCTAAACCTACACCTAAACCCAACCCTAAGCCCAACCCTAACCCCCACCCTAATCTTAACCCTAACCTCAACCCCAACCCTAACCCCAACTCCAACCCTACCCGTGACTCTAACCCCAACCTTAACACTAACCCCAACCCTAAACCTAACCGCAACCCTAACCCTAACCCTGAGCATGACCCTGACCCTGACTCTGACCCTAAACCTAACCACTACACTAACCCTAACCCTAACCCTAATCCCCTCCCTAACCCTAACCCTAACCCTAACCCTAAACCTAACCCCAACCCAAACCCATGGGTGAGTGGACACAACCCGTTCCACACTGCGCCCTGCCTGCCCGAGTCCCGTGGATGTGTGGACACAGCATTTCGAAAAAGCGTCCTGCGTGCCCGTTTCCCTAGGATGTGTGGAAACAGCCAGTTCCACTCAGCGCCCTGCCTCCAAGTCTCCCGTGGGTGTGTGGACACAGCAATTTCCACACCGAGCAATTCCAGCCCATCTCCAGTAGGTGTCTGGACAAAGCCAGTTCCACACAGCGTCCAGCCTGCCCGTCTCCCTTGGGTGAGTGGATTCAGCCAGATCAACACAGCGCCCTGCCTGTCCGTCTCCAGTGGCAGAGTGGACACAGCAAGTTCCACACAGTGCCCTCCCTGCCCGTCTCCCATGGGTGAGTGGACACAACCAGTTCCAAACAGCACCCTGCCTGCCCGTCTCCCGTGGGTGAGTGGGCACAACCAGGTCTACACAGAGCCCTGCATTCCCATCTCCCGTGGGTGAGTGTTAACAACCAGTTCCACACAGCGCCGTGCCTGCCAGTCTCCCGTGGGTGTGTGGAAACAACCAGCTCCACACAGCACCCTGCCTGCCCATCTCCCGTCGGTGATGGACACAGCCAGTTTCACACAACGCCGTGCCTGCCCGTCTCCCTTGGGGGAGTGGACACAGAGAGTTCCACACAGCACCCAGCCTGCCCGTCTCTCGTGAGTGAGTGAAAACAGCCAGTTCCACATAGCACCCTGACTGCCCGTCTCCAATGGGTGAGTGGACACATCCAGTAAACACAAAGCACTGTGCTCGCATATCTCCAGGGGGTGAGTGGACACAGTTAGTTCCACACAACGGCCTGCCTATCCGTCTCCAGAGAGTGAGTGGACACAGCCCTAACCCTAATTCTCACCCCAACACTAACCATAACCCTAACCCTAACCCTAATTCTTAACCCTAACCCTAAACCTAACCCTAAACCTAACATTAAACCTAAGCCTCTCTAACCCCAACCCTAACCCTAATCCTGACACGAACCCTAAATCTAACCCTAACCCCCTCACTAACCCCAAACCTACAGCTACCCCTAACCCTAACCCTAACCCCCACCCTAAACATAACCATACGCCCAACCCCAACCCTAAGCCTAACACCACCAATAACCCTAAACCTAACCCTAACCCCCTCCCTAATTCCGACCCTAACCCTAAACCTAACCCTGACCCTGACACTGACCCTAACCCTAAACTTAACCCTAACCCTGAGCATGACCCTGACCCTAAACCTAACCTCAACACTAACCCTAACCCTAACCTAACCCTAATCCTAACCCTAACCCTAAACCTAAGCCTCCCTAACCCCAACCCTAACCCTAATCGTGACCCGAACCCTAAATCTAACCCTAACCCTAACCCCCTCACTAAACAAAATCCTACCTCTAACCCTAACCGTAACCCTAACCCCAACCCTAACCCTAAGCCTAAGCCCAACCCGAACCCTAAGCCTAACACCACCCCTAACCCTAACCCTAACCATAACCCCCTCCCTAATTCAAACCCTAACCCTAACCCTAACCCAGACCCTGACACTGACCCTAATCCTAACCCTAACCCCAACCCTTACCTCAATTCCAACCCTAACCCTCTCCCTAACCCAAAAACTAAACCTAACCCCAACCCTAAGTCTAACCTCACCCCTAACCCTACCCCTAACCCTAACTCCCTCCCTAATTCCAACCCTAACCCTAACCCTAATGCTAATCCCAACACTAACCTTAACCCTGACCCTAACTTATCCCAACCCTAAAGCTAACCCTAACACCAACCCTAACCCTAACCATAAACCCAACCCTAACTCTAACCCTAAGCCGAACCCTTACCCCAACCATAACCCTAACCCTAATCCTAACCCCCAACCTAAACCCAACCCTAACCCTAATCCTAACCCCAACTCTAATCCTAAACGCGACCCCAACCCTAAGCCCAACTCCAACCCTGACCCTGACCCTAACCACATCCCTAACCCAAACGCAAAACCTAAACCTCACCTCGACCCTAACCCTAACCCTAATCCTCACCCTGACCCTGACCATGACCCTAACAATAAAACTAACCCAAACCCTAGCCCTAAACCTACGCCTAACCCCCTCCCTAACTCCAACTCTAAACCTAAACCTAACCCTAACCCTAACCTCAACCCTATCCCTAAGCCTAAGCCTAACACCCTCCCTAACTCCAACCCTAACCCTAAACCTAACCTCCTCCCTAACCCCATCTCTAACCCTAACACTAACCCTAAGCCTAACCCTTAAACCTAAACATAATCCTAACCCTAACCCTAACCCTAACACCAACCCTAAGACTAACCCTAACCCTGACCCTGACCTTGACCCTAACCCTAACCCTAAACCTAAGCCTAATCCCAACCCTAAACCTAAACCTAAACCTAATCCTAACCCGAACTACAACACTTGCCTCAACTTCAACCCTAACTCTCACCCTAACCCCAAACCTAAACTTAATCCCAACCCTAGCCCTAACCTCAACACTAACCCTATACGAAACCCAGACCCTGACCCTGACTCTGACCCTGACCCTAACCCTAACCCCAACCCTAAACGTAAACCCGACCCTAACCCTATCCCAGAGACTGACCCAGAGCCTAAACCTAACCCCAACACTAACCCTAACCCTAACTGTAATCCCCTCCCTAACTCCAACCCTAACTCTAACACTAACCCTAACCCTAAACCCAACACTATCCCTAACCGTACCCCTAACCCCCTCCCTAACTCCAATCCTAACCCTAACCCTAACTGTAACCCTAACCTTAACCCTAATTCTAACCCTAACCCTAACCTTTAACCCTAAACATAAACCTAATCCTAAGTCCAACCCTTAACCCTAAGCCTAACCCTAACCCTAACCCTAACCCTAACCCCAACCTTAACGCTAACCCTAATCCCAACCCTAACCTTAACCCTAACCCTAACCGAACCCGAACCCTAACTCTGACCCTAAGCCTAACCCCCTCCCTAAACCCAACCCCAACCCTAATCCTAACCACAACGCTAACAATAACCCCAAAGCCAACCCTAACCCCAACTCCAACCCTAACCCTGACCCTAACCCAAAACCTAACCCTAACCCCAACACTAAGCCTAAACTCTACCATAACTCTAAACCTGAGCATGAGCCGGACACTGATCCTGACCCAAACCCTAACCCTAACCTTAACCCAGATCCTAAACCCAACCCTAACCCTAAACCTAACCCTAACTATAACTCTAACCATAACCATAACCCTAACCCTTAACCCTAACTCTAAACCTAACACTAAACGTAACCCTAATTCTACCCTTAAACCTAACCATTAACACTAACACTAATCCTAAACCCAACCCTAACCCTAACACCAAACCTGAAACTAACCCTAACCCTAACCATGACCCTAACCATAACCCCAACCCTAAACCTAACCCCAATGCTAACACTAACCCTAATCGAAACCCTAACCCAAACTCCAACCCTAACACAAACCCTAACTCTAAACGTAACGCTAATTTTAACCCTAATTCTAACCCTTAACACGAACCCTAAACCTAACCCTAACCCTAACCCTAACCCAACCCTAAGACTAACCCTAATCCTAACCTTGACCCGGACCCTAACCCTAAAACTAACCCTAACCTTAAACCTACCCCTAAACCCAACCCTAAGCCTAACCCTAACCCCCACCCTAATCTTAACCCTAACCTCAACCCCAACCCTAACCTCAACTCTAACCCTATCCCTGACCCTAACCCTAACCCTAAACCCAACCCTAACCCTAACCCTAACCCTGACCCCAAACCTAACTCTAAACCTAATCCTAACCCCAACCCTAACCCTAACCCTAACCCCAACCCCAACCCTAACCCCAACTCCAACCCTAACCGTGACTCTAACCCCACTCTAACCCTAAATCCAACCCTAAATCTAACCGCAACACTAACCCTAACCCTGAGGATGACCCTGACACTGACCCTGACCCTAAACCAAACCCCAACACTAACCCTAACCCTAACCCTAATCGCCTCCCTAACCCTAACCCTAACCCTAACCCTAAACCTAACCCCAACCCAAACCCATAGGTGAGTGGACACAACCCGTTCCACACTGCGCCCTGCCTGCCAGTGTCCCGTGGATGTGTGGACACAGCCACTTCGAAAAAGCGTCCTGCGTGCCCGTTTCCCTAGGATGTGTGGAAACAGCCAGTTCCACTCAGCGCCCTGCCTCCAAGTCTCCCGTCGGTGTATGGACACAGCAATTTCCACACTGCGCAATTCCAGCCCATCTCCAGATGGTGTCTGGACACAGCTAGTTCCACACAGCGGCCTGCCTATCCGTCTCCAGAGAGTGAGTGGACACAGCCCTAACCCTAATTCTCACCCCAACACTAACCATAACCCTGACCCTAACCCTAATTCTTAACCCTAACCGTAACCCTAACCCTAAACCTAAGCCTCCCTAACACAAACCCTAACCCTAATCCTGACCTGAACCCTAAATCTAACCCTAACCCTAACCCCCTCACTAACCCCACCCTACCGCTAACCCTAAGCCTAACCCCAACCCTAATCCTAACCCTAACACTAACCGTAACCCTAACCTCACCCTGACCCTGACCTTAACCTTGACCCTGACCCTAACCCTAACTTTGACCCTGACATTCACCCTAAACCTCATCCTCACCCTAACCCTAACCCTCACACTAACCCTAACCCTCACGCTAACCCTAACCCTAACTATAACACTTAACCCTAACCCTAACCCTGCCCTAACCCCTAACCACGACCCTAACCCTAACCCTAACCCTAACCCAACACTAACCCTCAACCTCACCCTAACCCTAAACCTAAACTTAACGCTCACCCTCACCCTCACACTAACCCTAACCCTAACCCCAACACTTCCCTCACCCTAACCCAAACCCAAATTCTAACCCTAACCCCAACCCCAAACCTAAACCCAACTCCAACCCTAACCCTGACACTAACCCCAACCCTACCCTTAACCCAACCTTAACAATAACCTCTACCCTAACCCTAACCCTAACTCCAACCCTAACCCTAACTCCAACACTAACCTTAATCCTAACCCTAACCTTAACCCAACCCTAACCCTAACCCTAACCCCAAACCTAACCCTAACCCTAACCCCAACTCTAACCCTAATCCAAAACCCAACCATAACCCTGACACTTACCCTAACCCTGACCCTAAATCTAACCTAACACTGACCCTAGCCCTAACCCTGATCTGACCCTGACCCTGACCCGAACCCTAACTCAGAACCTCACCCTGACCCTGACCCTAACGCTGACCATGACCCTAACCCTAACTCTGACCCTGACACTCACCCTAACTCTCATCCTCACCCTAACCATAACCCTCACCCTAACCCTCACCCTCACGCTAACCCTAACCCTAACCCTAACTATAACACTTAACCCTAACCCTAACCCTACCCTAACCCCTAACCATGACCCTAACCCTAACCCTAACCCTAAAACTAACCCTCACCCTCACCCTCACCCTAACCCTAACCCTAACATTAACGCTCACCTTCTCCCTCACCCTCACCCTAACAATAACCCTAACCCTCACCCTAAACCTAACCATAACCCTAACCCTAACCCTAAAACTAACCCTCACCCTCACCCTCACCCTCACCCTCACCCTCACCCTAACCCTAACATTAACGCTCACCCTCTCCCTCACCCTCACCCTAACAGTAACCCTAACCCTCACCCTAAACCTAACCCTAACCCTAACCCTAACCCTAACCCTAACCCTAACCCTAACCCTAACCCTGCACGTCTACCGTGAGTGTTTGGACACAGCCAGTTCCACACAGCGCCCTGCCTGCTTGTCTCCCGTGGGTGTGTGGGCACAGTATTTACACACAGAGTCATGGTTGCCCATCTCCTTAGGTGTGTGGACACAGCCCATTCCACACAGCGCCCTGCCTGCCAATCTCCCATGGGTGTGTGGACACAGCCAGTTCCAACTAGCACCCTGCCCATCTCCCATGGGTGTGTGGACACAGCCAGTTCCACACAGCGTACCGCCTGGCCATCTCCCTTGGGTGTGTGTACATAGCCAGTTCCACACAGCGCCCTGCTTGCCCATCTCCCATGGGTGTGTGCACACAGCCAGTTCCACCTAGCACCCTGCCCATCTCCCTTGAGTGTGTGTACATAGCCAGTTCCACACTAGGCCCCGCCTGCCCATCTCGCGTGGGTGTGTGGACAAAGCCTGTTCCACACAGCGTCCAGCTTGCCCAAACCCATGGGTGGGTGGACACAACCCGTTCCACACTGCGCCCTGCCTGCCCGTGTCCCGTGGATGTGTGGACACAGCCATTTCCAAAAAGCGTCCTGTGTGCCCGTTTGCCTAGGGTGTGTAGAAACAGCCAGTTCCACTCAGTGCCCGGCCTACAAGTCTCCCGTGGGTGAGTGGACACAGCAATTTCCACACTGCGCAATTCCAGCCCGTCTCCTGTAGGTGTCTGGACACAGCCAGTACCACACAGCGTCCAACCTGCCCGTCTCCCTTGGGTGAGTGTATTCCGCCAGTTCAACACAGCACCCTGCCTGCCGGTCTCCAGTGGGTAAGTGGAAACAGCCAGTTCCAAACAGCACACTGCCTGCTCATCTCCCGGGGGTGAGTGGACACAACCAATTCCACACAGCGCCGTGCCTGCGCATCTCCCGTGGGTATGTGGAAACAAGCAGTTTCACACAGCAAACAACCGGCCCGTCTCTTGTGAGTGAGTGGACACAGCCAGTTCCACATAGCGCCCTGACTGCCCGTCTCCAATGGGTGAGTGGACACAGCCACTTACAAAAAGCATGGTGCCTGACTGTCTCCCGAGGGTCAGTGGACACAGCTAGTTCCACCCAGTGCCCTGCCTATCCGTCGCCAGAGAGTGGGTGGACAGAGCCCTAACCCTAACTGTAACACTAACCCTAACCCTAACCCTAAAACTAACCCTAACCCTAACCCTTAACCCTAAGCCTAACCCTAACTCTAACTCTTAACCCTAAACCTAACCCTAACTCCAAGCCTAACCCTAAACCTAACCCTTACCCTAACCCTAACCCTAACCCCAACCCTAACTCTAACCCTAACCCCCTCCCTAACCCCAATCCTAACCCTAAACCGAACCCTACCGCTAACCCAAACCACAACCCTAACCCCAACTCTAACCCTAACCCTGACCCTAACCCCAAACCTACTCCTAATCCCAACCCTAACCCTAACCCCGACCCTCACCCTAACCCTAATCCTAACCTCTACCCTAACCACAACTCCAACACTAACCTTAATCCTAAACCTAACCCTAACCCTAACCGTAACCCTAACCTTAACCCAACCCTAACCCTAACCCTAACCCTAACCCCAACCCTAAACCTAACCCTAACCAGAACCCTAACCCTAATCCTAACCCCAACCCTAACCCTGACACTTACACTAACACTGACCCTAAATCTAACCCTAACACTGACCCTAACACTAACCCTGATCTAACCCTGACCCTGACCCTGACCCTAACCCAGAACCTCACCCTGACCCTGACCCTAACCCTGACCCTGACCCTAACCCTAACTCTAACCCTGACACTCACCCTAACCCTCATCCTCACCCTAACCCTAACCCTCACCCTCACGCTAACCCTAACCCTAACTATAACCCTTAACCCTAACCCTAACCCAACCCTAACCCTAACCCTAACCCTGCCCGTCTACCATGGGTGTTTGGACACAGCCAGTTCCACACAGTGCCCTGCCTGCTTGTCTCCCGTGGGTGTGTGGACACAGTATTTCCACACAGAGTCATGGTTGCCCATCTCCTTAGGTGTGTGGACACAGCCCTTCCACACAGCGCCCTGCCTGCCAATCTCCAATGGGTGTGTGGACACAGCCAGTTCCAACTAGCACCCTGCCCATCTCCCATGGGTGTGTGCACAAAGCCAGTTCCACACAGCGTACCGCCTGCCCATCTCCCTTGAGTGTGTGTACATAGCCAGTTCCACACAGCGCCCTGCTTGCCCATCTCCCATGGGTGTGTGGACACAGTCAGTTCCACCTAGCACCCTGCCCATCTCCCTTGGGTGTGTGTGCATAGCCAGTTCCACACTACGCCCTGCCTGCCCATCTCGCGTGGGTGTGTGGACAAAGCCTGTTCCACACAGCGTCCAGCTTGCCCAAACCCATGGGTGGGTGGACACAACCCGTTCCACACTGCGCCCTGCCTGCCCGTGTCCCGTGGATGTGTGGACACAGCCATTTCCAAAAAGCGTCTTGTGTGCCCGTTTGCCTAGGGTGTGTGGAAACAGCCAGTTCCACTCAGTGCCCGGCCTACAAGTCTCCCGTGGGTGAGTGGACACAGCAATTTCCACACCGCGCAATTCCAGCCCGTCTCCTGTAGGTGTCTGGACACAGCCAGTTCCACACAGCGTCCAGCCTGCCCGTCTCCCTTGGGTGAGTGTATTCAGCCAGTTCAACACAGCGCCCTGCCTGTCCATCTCTAGTGGCAGAGTGGACACAGCAAGTTCCACACAGGGCCCTGCCTGCCGGTCTACCATGGGTAAGTGGAAACAGCCAGTTCCAAACAGCACCCTGCCTGCTCATCTCCCGCGGGTGAGTGGACACAACCAGTTCCACACAGCACCGTGCCTGGGCATCTCCCGTGGGTATGTGGAAACAACCAGTTTCAAACAGCAACCAACCTGCCCGTCACTTGTCAGTGAGTGGACACAGCCAGTTCCACATAGCGCCCTGACTGCCCGTCTCCAATGGGTGAGTGGACACAGCCAGTTACACAAAGCACTGTGCCTGCCTGTCTCCCGTGGGTCAGTGGACACAGCTACTTCCACACAACGCCCTGCCTGTCCGTCTCCAGAGAGTGAGTGGACAGAGCCCTAACCCTAACTCTAACACTAACCCACCCAACCCTAAAACTAACCCTAACCCTAACCCTTAACCCTAAGCCTAACCCTAACCCTAACCCTAACTCCAAGCCTAACCCGAACCCTAACCCCAACCCTAACCCCAAACCTAACCCCAACTACAAACCTAACCTTAACCCTAACCCTAACCCCCTCCCTAAACCCATCCGAAACCCTAATCCTAACCTCAACCTTAAACCTAACCCCAACCCCAACCCGAACCCCAACTGGAACCCTAACCCTAACCCTAACACTGACCCTAACCCTAACCCTGACCTTGACCTGATCATGAACCTGACCATAACCCTAACCCTGACCCTGAACCTAACCCTGACCGTGACCCTGATCGAGACCCTAACCCTGACCATAACGCTAAACCCGACCCTGACCCAGACCCTGATCCTGACCCTGACCCTAACCCTGACCCTGACCCTGACCCAGACCCTGATCCTAACCCAGACCCTGACGTTAACCCTAACACTGACCCTCACCCTAACCCTCACCCTCACACTAACACTAACCCACACCCTAACCCTCACCCTTAACCCTAACCCAAACCCTAACTCTAACCCTACCCTAACACCTAACCCTGACCCTAACCCTAACCCTAACCCTCACCCTCACCCAACCCTAACCCTCACCCTAACCCTAACCCTAATCCTAACTCTAACCCTAACCCTCACCCTAACCCTAACCCTAACCCTGCCCGTCTACCGTGGGTGTGTGGACACAGCCAGTTCCACACAGTGCACTGCCTGCCCGTCTACCATGAGTGTGTGGTTACAGCCAGTTCCACACAGTGCCCTGCATGTCTGTCTCCCGTGGGTGTGTGAACACAGTGAGTTCCACCCAGCGTCCTGCCAGCCCATCTCCTGTGTGTGAGTGGACACAACCAGTTACACACTGTACCCGTCATGCCCGTCTCTGTAATGTGTGTGAAATCCGCCACTTCCACACAACGCCCTGCCAGCCCATCTCGCGTGGGTGTGTGGACACAACCAGTTCCACAACACACCCTGCAAGCCCGTCGCCTGTGGGCGCACGGACACAGCCAGTTCCAAACAACCATCTGCCTGCCCGTGTCCCGTGGGTGTGGGGACACTGCCAGTTCCACATCGCGTCCTACTCGCCCATCTCCGGTGGGCACCTGGACACAGCCAGATCCACACAGAGCACTGCGAACCCGTCTCCCGTGGGTGTGTGCACACAGTCATATCCACACAGCACCCTGTCTTCCCATCTCCTGTGGCTGCGTGGACACAACCATCTCCACACAGCACCCTGCCTGCTTGTCTCCCGTGGGTGTGTGGACACAGTATTTCCACACAGAGTCATGGTTGCCTGTCTCCTTAGGTGTGTGTACACAGCCCATTCCACACAGCGCCCTGCCTGCCCATCTCCCATGGGTGTGTGGACACAGCCAGTTCCAGCTAGCACCCTGCCCGTCTCCCGTGGGTGTGTGGACACAGCCAGCTCCCCACAGCGTACGGCCTGGCCATCTCCCTTGGGTGTGTGTACATAGCCAGTTCCACACAGCGCCCTGCTTGCCCAAACCCATGGGTGTGTGGACACAACCCGTTCCACACTGCACCCTGCCTGCCCGTGTCCTGTGGATGTGTGGACACAGCCATTTCCAAAAAGCGTCCTGTGTGCCCGTTTCCCTAGGGTGTGTGGAAACAGCCAGTTCCACTCAGTGCCCTGCCTCCAAGTCTCCCGTGGGTGTGTGGACACTGCAATTTCCACACCGCACAATTCCAGCCCGTCTCCTGTAGGTGTCTGGACACAGCCAGTTCCACACAGCGTCCAGCTGCCCCTCTCCCTTGGGTGAGTGTATTCAGCCAGTTCAACACAGCGCCCTGCCTGTCCGTCTCCAGTGGCAGAGTGGACACAGCAAGTTCCACACAGCGCCCTGCCTGCCCGTCTCCCATTGGTGAATGGACACAGCCAGTTCCAAACAGCACCCTGCCTGCCCGTCTCCCGTGGGTGAGTGGACACAGCCAGTTCCAAGCAGCGCCCTGCCTGCACGTCTCCCATGGGTGAGTGGAAACAACCAGTTCCACACAGTGCTGAGCATGCCCGTCTCCCGTGGGTGAATGGAAACAACCAGTTCCACACAGCACCCTGCCTGCCCATCTCCCGTGGGTGAGTGGACACAGCCAGTTAAACACAGCGCCGTGCCTGCCCATCTCCTGTGGGGGAGTGCACACAGCCAGTTCCACACAGCGCCCTGCCTGCCCATCTCCGGTGGGTGAGTGGACACAGCCAGTTCAACACAGCGCCCTGCCTTCCCGTCTCTCATGATTGTGTGGACACAGCCAGTTCCACACAGTGCCCTGTCTTCCCGTCTCTCATGATTGTGTGGACACGGCCAGTTCAACACAGGGCCCTGAATACCCATCTCCCTTGGGTGTGTGCACACAGCCAGTTCCACACAGCGCCCAGCCTGCCTGTCTCCCTTGGGTGTGTGGATACGCCAGTTCAACACAACGCCCTGACTGTCATCTCCAGTGGGTGAGTGGACCAGCCAGTTCCACACAGCGCCCTGACTGCCCGTCTCCCTTGGGTAACTGGACACAGCCAGTTACACACAGCACTGTGCCTGCCCGCCCCCTTGGGTGAGTGGACACACCTATTTCCACACAGCGCCCTGCCTGCCCGTCTCCAGTGAGTGAGTGGACATAGCCAGTTCCACACAGTGCCCTGCCTGCCTGTCTCCTGTGGGTGAGTGGACACAGACAGCTCCACACAACGCGTTGCCTGCCCGTCTCCCGTGGTGTGAGGACATGGCCAGTTGAACACATCGCCGTGCCTGCCCATCTCCCGTGGGTGTGTGGATAGAGCGAGTTCAACACAGCACCCTGCCTGCCCGTCTCCCTTGGGTGTGTGGACAAGCAGGTTCATCACAGCGCCCTGCCTGCCATCTCCATTGAGTGAGTGGACACAGCCAGTTACACACAGAACTGTGCCTGCCCATCTCCCGTGGGTGAGTGGACACAGCTAGTTCCACACAGCGCCCTGCCTACCCGTCTCCAGAGAGTGAGTGGACACAGCCAGTTCCACACAGCGCCCTTCCTGCCCGTCTCCCGTGGGTGTGTGGATACAGCCAGTTCAACACAGCGCACTTCCTGCCCGTTTCCTGTGGGTGAGTGGACACAGCCAGTTCAACATAGCGCCTTGCCTGCCGGTCTCCCGTGGGTGAGTGGACCCAGACAGTTCCAAACAGCACCCTTCCTCCCCATCTCCCGTGGTCAGTGGACACAGCAAGTTCAACAAAGCGCCTTGCCTGCCCATCTCCCGTGGGTGAGGGGACACAGACAGTTCCACACAGCGCCCTACCTGCCCGTCACCCTGGGTGAGTAGACACAGCCTGTTCCACACAGTGCCCTGCCTGCCCATCTCCCGTGTGTGTGTGGACACAGCCAGTTAAACACAGCACCGTACCTGCCCATCTCCCGTGGGTGAGTGGACACAGCCAGTTTCACACCGCGCCCTTCCTGCCCGTTTCCCATGGGTGTGTGCACACAGCCAGATCCACACAGCACTCTCCCTTCCCGTCTGCCATGGGTGAGTGGCAAAGCCGGTTCCACACAGCCAGTTCCACACACCACACTGCCTGCCCATCTTCTGTGGGTGAGTCACACAGCCATTTCAACACAGCACCCTGCCTGCCTGTCTCCAGTGGGTGAGTGGAAACAACCAGTTCCACACAGCGCCGTGCCTGCCCGTCTCCCGTGGGTGAATGGAAACAACCAGTTCCACACAGCACCCTACCTGCCCATCTCCCGTGGATGAGTGGACATAGCCAGTTCCACACAGCGCTGTGCCTGCCCGTCTCCCATGGGTGTGTGGACACAGCCATTTCCACACAGTGCCCTGTCTGCCCGCCTCACATCGGTGAGTCAACACGGCCAGGTCAACACAGCGCCCTGCCTGTCCGTCTCCTGTGGCTGTGTGGAGACACCCAGTTCCACACTGCGCCCTGTATTCCTGTCTCCAATGAGTGTGTGGAGACGGCCAGTTCAACACAGGGCCCTGTTACCCCATCTCCCATGGGTGTGTGGACACAGCCAGTTCCACACAGCGCCCAGCCTGCCCGTCTCCGTTGTGTGTGTGGACACGCCAGTTAAACACAGTGCCCTGCCTGCCATCTCCATTGGGTTTGTGGACACAGCCAGTTCCACACAGCGCCCTCTCTGCCCATCTCTCATCGGTGTGTGGACATGGCCAGTTCAACACAGCGCCCTGCCTGCCCGTTTGCTGTGGTGAGTGGACACAGCCAGTTCCACAGAGCGTCCTGCCTGCCTGTCTCCCATGGGTGTGTGGACAAAGCCAGTTCCACACAGCGCCCTGTCTGCCTGTATCCCATGGGGGAGTGGACACAGCCAGTTCCACACAGTGCCCTGCCTGCCCATCTCCCGTGGGTGTGTTCAACACAGCCAGTTCCACACAGCGCACTGTCTGCCCGTCTCCCATCAGTGTGTGGACCCGGCCAGTTCAACACAGCGCCCTGCCTGCCCATCTGCCGTGGGTGACTGAACACAGTCAGTTCCAAACATCCAAGTCCACACAGCGCCCTGCCTGCCCGTCTCCCTTGGGTAAGTGGCCACAGCCAGTACCACACAGTGCCCTGCCTGTCCATCTCCCGAAGGTGAGTGGACAAAGCCAGTCCACACAGCACTCTACCTGCCCATCTCCTGTGGGTGTGTGGACACAGCCAGTTCCACACAGCGCCCAGCGTTCCCGTCTCCCAAGGGTGTGTGGACACGGCCAGGTCCACACAGAACCATATCTGCCCTTCTCCCATGTGTGAGTGGACACAGCCAGTTCCACACAGCGCCATGCCATTCCGTCTCCCATGGGTGAGTGGACAAGCCAGTTCCAAACAGTGCCCTGCCTGCCCATCTACCATGGGTGAGTGGACACAGCAAAATCCACACAGCTTCGGGACTGCCCATCTCCCGTGGGTGAGTGGACACTGCCAGTTCCACACAGTGCCGTGCCTGCCCGTCTCCCATGGGTGAGTGGACACAGCCAGTTCAACACAGCGCCCTGCCTGCCCACCTCCAGTGGCAGAGTGTACACAGCCAGTTCCACACAGCGCCCTGCTGGCCCGTCTCCCATGGGTGAGTGGACACAGCCAGTTCCACACAGCGCCCTGTCTGTTCTTCTCCCGTGGATATAGAGACATGGCCAGTTCAACACAGCGCTGTGCCTCTCCATCTCCTGTGGGTGAGTGGACACAGACAGGACAACAGCGCACTACCTGTTCGTCTCCCGTGTGTGTGAGGACACAGCCAGTTCCACACAGGGCCCTGCCTGCCCCTCTCCCGTTGGTGAGTGGACACAGCCAGTTCCACACAGTGCCGTTTCTGCTGGTCTTCCGTGGGTGTGTGGAAACAGCCAATACCACACAGCGCCCTGACTGCCCGTCTCCCATGGGTTAGTGGACACAGCCAATTCCACACAGCGCCGTGCCTGTCCATCTCCCGTAGGTGAGTGGAGACAGCCAGTTCCACACAGCGTCCTACCTCCCGGTCTCCGGTGGGTGAGTGGACACAGCCAGTTCCACACAGCGCCCTACTTGCCCGTCACCCGTGTGTTTGTGGATACAGCCAGTTCCACACAGTTCCCTGCCTGCCTGTCTCCCGTGGGTGTGTGGACACAGCCAGTTCCACACCACACCCTGCCAGCTCATCTTCAGTGGGTGTGTGGACATAGCCAATTCCACACAGCACCTAGCATGCCCGTCTCCCGTGGGTGAGTGGACACAGACAGTTCCACACAGCGCGTTGCCTGCCCGTCTCCCGTGGCTGTGAGGACATGGCCAGTTGAACACAGCGCCGTTCCTGTCCGTCTCCCGTGGGTGTATGGATACAGTCAGTTCAACACAGCACCCTCCCTGCCTGTCCCCCTTGGGTTTGTTGACACAGCCAGTTCCACACATCGACCAGCCTGTCCGTCTCCCTTGGGTGAGTGGACACAGCCAGTTCCACACATCGACCAGCCTGTCCGCCTCCCTTGGGTGTGTGGACACGCCAGTTCATCACAGCGCCATGCCAGCCATCTCCATTGGGTGAGTAGACACAGCCAGTTACACAGAGCACTGTGCCTGCCCGTCTCCCATGTGTGAGTGGACACATCTAGTTCAACACAGCACCCTGCCTACCCGTCTCCAGAGAGTGAGTGGACACAACCAGTTCCACACAGTGCCCTTCCTGCCCATCTCCCATGGGTGTGTGGACACTGCCAGTTCAACACAGTGCATATCCTGCCCGTTTCCCATGGGTGAGTGGACACAGACAGTTCCAAACAGCACCCTGCCTGCCCGTCTCCCATTGGTCAGTGGACACAGCAAGTTCAACACAGTGCATATCCTGCCCGTTTCCCGTGGGTGAGTGGACACAGACAGTTCCACACAGCACCCAACCTGCCCGTCACCCTGGGTGAGTAGACACAGCCTGTTCCACACAGTGCCCTGCCTGCCCATATCCCGTGTGTGTGTAGACACAGCCAGTTAAACACAGCACCGTACCTGCCCATCTCCCGTGGGTGAGTGGACACAGCCAGATCCACACAGCACTCTACCTTCCCGTCTGCCATGGGTGAGTGGACAAAGCCAGTTCCACACAGCCAGTTCCAAACAGCGCCCTGCCTGCCCATCTTCCGTGGGTGAGTGGACACAGCCATTTCAACACAGCGCCCTGCCTGAACATCTCCAGTGGCAGAGTGGACACAGCCAGTTCTACACAGTGCCATGCCTGCCCGTCTATCGTGGGTGTGTGGACACAGCCAGTTCCACACAGTGCCCTGCCTACTCGGCGTCCGTGGGTGAGTGGACACAGCCAGTTCCACACAGCGCCCTGTCTGTCCATCTCCCGTGGGTGAGTGGACACAGCCAGTTCAACCATGTGCCCTGCCTGACCGTCTAGAGTGGGGGTGTTGACAAAGCCAGTTAAACACAGCACCCTACCTGCCCATGTCCCGTGGGTGAGTGGACACACCCAGTTCCACACAGCGCTGTGCCTGCCCGTCTCCCGTGTGTTAGTGGAAACAGCCAGTTCCACACATGTTGGAGACTAAGACCCTCCACATTCCAACGACTTGTCCTGACTTGTCCTACACACGAAAAATAGCCTAAGATGAAAATAGCACCCAGCCCTCCAGCTATAGTTCCGAGAAGAATGCATTATAGCTTCCAGTGCCATTGGGATGCTGATTGGGGCTGATTAGCCCACACCCAAGCCTCATCATCCCCCCACTCTATTTTTCTGTTTCTACTTCCTTGTTTTCTGTATATAAAACCTACTAAAAATCCAAGTAAAGTAGACCTTGACAACCATTTGCTTGGTCTCGTTTCTTTCTCTCGCTCATCTCTTTCAGGCAAGGTCCCCCTTGACCCCACGAGTAACAGAAGGTCCCGCGGGCCGGGACAAGTGGCGCCCAACATGGGGCCCGAGGTACGGACCATTGTTGGGTGATGCCGCGGAGCGCTCTTCGGCCGAAGGAAACCCTACAGAGACCCTTGTTCTGCCGCTCACAGAGTCGACGGTCTAGTGAGTAAATTTTTACATTGTCACCCCATCGAGATGGGCCATTCATTGTCTAAAGAGGCCGTTTTTATCAAGGATCTTAAGGCCTCACTCAGAGAGAGAGGAATTAGAGTTAAGAAAAAGGATCTAGTAAAGTTTTTTGTGTTCATTGATCGTGCTTGTCCTTGGTTTATTATTGGTGGACCTGAGATTCACCCACACAAATGGCAAAAAGTAGGTAGAGATTTAAACGATTTACTTCTAAATCAGGGCCCAGATACCGTCCCTGTATCTGTTTTTTCGTACTGGTGTAGGGCAGAGGAATTTGTAGGACAGAGGAAGGGCAGAGGAATTCTTCTACTTGTCGGGAATTCACTTGGGTGGGGCAATGAGCTAACGGCAAACCTTTGCTTCTGGTCATTGCTTGCTTGCTACACCGCTGTAGGGGGAATTATGGGATGAGGTCATTGAAGCACGGGCGACTGGCCCATCAGGCAATAGAGGGCAACCAACCCGCCAATTATTTCAAAAGGCAATAGTGGGCAACCAATCATTTTAAAGGTCAACGCATGATCCATGCGTAGTCGGCTTGTGCGCAGCTTGTGCACCATGGGGATAAAAGGCATGCCGTTGTTCCGGTCGGGGTCCTTGCCTGTGAGAGTGGCCACTGCGTTGGTGCTCTGGGGCTTGGACCCTGGCTAGCCAGAAAATAAACCTCCTCTTGTGTGATTGCATCCTCGATGTCTCTGCTTTTCTGTCCGGTGGGGCTGTGGAAGGTCGGTCCCTAACATTTGGGGGCTCGTCCGGGATTTGCCTTCCCCACAGACTACCGGATAGAACTCAGGGCTGAGGGAGGAGTGTGAAAATCCACCCCGGACTAGCCGGGTGTGGTGTTAGGCAAGGGACGCGGAATCCCCTTGCAGGACCCCGAATCAGGACGCCGGCACAGGACCTAGGCGGACGCGCTGGTGGGTCGCCGGTAGGAGCCAGGCGGAGACGTCCTCTGGCCCCGTTTGGACTCCGGAGCTGACCTTGTAGCCAAGGGCTCGGTCAGGAGGAGACTGGGGAGTAGGTCCGGACTAGGTTAGGTTGTCTGTTTACCTCACTGTCCACTTGTCTGTTGTCTGCTTTGTTTGTCGCCGGCTTTCTGTGTGTGTGTGTGTGTGTGTGTGTGTGTGTGTGTGTGTGTGTGTGTGAGTGTGACATCTCTCATTGGCTTGTTGGAGTCTCTGGGTTCTATGGTTTCAGCCCGAGAACCCATCAGGGTTGCATGGATTTTCGGGCTGGGGCCGTGGAATCAGGGGACCCGCGAAAAGATCCGCAGGGGCAACTAGAACCTCCAGGTAAGCATTCCCCTACATGAGCTGGCAGCGCACAGTGTATCTCCTGCCGCCCGTGCCAGGAGTGGCTATGCGGGAGGGGCACAGCCATTACCTCCGTAGGGAGTGAAAGGCTAGGGATTCAGATCCTTGTCCCCAGTGCCCCAACTGCGGAATATCGGTTTGCACATCTGCCTATTATTGACTAACCATGGGACAGGCTCTAACAACGCCATTGTCCATCCTGGTGAGCCATTTTAAGGATGTCAGGGCAAGGGCACACAACCTGTCCCTGGAGGTCAAGAAGGGAAAGTTTGTTACCCTTTGTAAGGCCGAGTGGCCCACGTTTGGAGTGGGGTGGCCCAGGGAGAGCTCGTTTGATGCCTCCTTGATCGAAAAGGTAAAAGGGGTGGTATTTGGCCACCACGGCCACCCTGATCAGATCCCCTATATTGTGGTCTGGCAAGACTTGGTTCGAGACCTACCACCTTGGCTGAAGGCCCTCCTACCTGCCCCGAGGGGAAAGGCGGAAGTTCTGGCAGTTAAAAAAGTCAGAAAGGAGGGGGCGCGGAGTCCGAGGTCCGTTGGGACGCCAGTGTTGCCGGATTCCAATCTCTACCCAGACCTAACAGGTCCCGAATGGAACACGCCTCCGCCCTATAACCCTGGGGCAGCCTCTGCGGCTCTCCCGGCCGAGGCGGATGCGGGACCACCAGCAGCGGGGCCAGCCTATGGGACCAGACAGCGAGCTGGCCGAGCCACAGATCCGGAGCCCGTAAAGGCGCTCCCTCTAAGGGCAGTGGGACCCCAGGGGGAGGATAGAACACAGACATTCCAATATTGGCCCTTCTCTACCAGTGATCTTTATAATTGGAAATCTCAAAACTCGAACTTCTCCGAGAATCCGAGAGACCTAATTAATCTTTTAGACTCTGTTCTTTTCACTCATCAGCCCACCTGGGATGATTGCCAGCAGTTGCTTAAGGTGCTCTTCACAATGGAGGAAAGAGAAAGGATTCAGGGGGAGGCGCGGAAGCTGGTTCCGGGGGAGGACGGAAGACCTACTACAAACCCGCGAACCATTGACCGAACTTTTCCCCTTGAACGGCCGCTTTGGGACTACAATGAGGCTGAAGGTAGGGAGCGTCTCTGGGTCTACCGCCAGACTCTGATGGCTGGTCTCCGTATGGCGGCGCGAAAGCCGACCAATTTGGCCAAGGTAGGAGATGTTCGTCAGGGGCCGGAGGAGAGCCCGGCAGCATACTTAGAGAGGATCATGGAGGCCTTCCGGCAGTACACCCCCATAGATCCCACTATAGAAGAGAGCAAGGCAACTGTTATGATGACGTTTGTCAATCAGGCAGCCCCCGACATTAGGCGCAAAGTGCAAAGAATAGATAGATTGGGCGAGAAGACTCTACAGGACCTGTTAGAAGTGGCAGAGAAGGTCTATAACAATAGAGAGACGCTAGAAGAGAGGTTAGAGAGGATCAGAAGAGAAGACAGGAAATTCCAAGCTGGGGAAGCACGGAAAGCCAACAGAGAGATGGCTAAAATCCTGCTAGCTGCCACAAGAGGGGGACAGATAGGGTCAGAGGACAGAGAAAGGCCCTGGCGGGAGAGGCTAGGCAAGGATCAATGTGCCAATTGCAAGGAGCATGGGCATTGGGCCCGAGAGTGCCCCAAAAGAAAGGGGGGCAAAGACTTGGAGGTCCTGAAAAAGTCATGGTTGCAGGACAGGTGACAGACAAATAGGGAGGATGGGGTTCGGTCCCCCTCCCTGAACTTAGGGTAACTTTGCAAGTGGAGGGGAACCCAGTCAGCTTCCTCATAGATACAGGAGCAGAACATTTGGTACTAACGGAAGACACAGGAAAATTGTCCAGTAAGACCAGTTGGGTGCAGGGGGCAACAGGAGCCAAACTATATCGGTGGACCACATGGCAGAGATTGGGTTTGGGTTCAGGAAAAACTCGCCTACCCTGTTCAACAAGGCCCTCCATGATGACCTTGGGTTTGCGGAAAAGGCTCCACCTCTGTATGAAGGGTTTAGGGCGGGGCGAGCATGGGAGTGGACTGCAAATGGAAGATGCTTTTCAGGCCCTGAGGGCAGCCATGCTGGAAGCCCCGGCCCTAGCACTCCCTGATCCTACTTTTCAAAAAAAAAAAAACTAGATCCGGTGGCAGCGGGGTGGCCAGCGTGCTTGCGATTCATCGCAGCCACGGCCCTGTTGGTCAAAGACGCTGATAAGCTCACCCTAGGGCAGCGGCTGCAGATCACCACCCCGCACGCCATAGAGGGGGTTCTGAAGCAGCCACCGGGACGGTGGATCACAAATGCGAGGCTAACTCATTACCAAGGGCTTTTGCTGGACGCACCCCACATCAAGTTCCAGACCCCTGCCGCCTCGAATCCAGCTACGCTTCTGCCAACCCCCGCTGCAGCCGCACCTGAACGTGATTGCCTTGAGATCCTAGCCGAGACCCAGACGACCCGTAGAGACTTGAAGGATCGCCCCCTTCCAGGTAGCGACCTGACCTGGTTCACGGACGGAAGCAGTTTCATCCGGGACGGACGCAGGCAGTGGCGGTAGTCCATACCCCAGGACACCAGAGCAGGGATTCCGTGGAAGCATGGGGCAATCGGAGAGCAGACGCTGAAGCTAAGAAGGCTGCAGAAGACACTCCGCAGCCAAACATCCTGCACCTTAGCCTGCCACCCCCAGGCATGGGACGGTTGCCTCCTCTGCCGGACTGTAGATGAGGTCTGGGCCTCAGAGCAGCTACGTGAAGATGGCTGGTTGCGGGATGAAGGGCATCGCCTAATAGTGCCAGAACTCTTAGGACGCCACCTGTTAGAACACCTGCATCAGACCACACATCTAGATGCTGCAACTGCTGGACACTGCTCAACTAAGGTTCAAGTCACAAGGACGGGTTCCAGATGACATCGTCAAAAGTTGCCGAGCCTGTCAGGTCATGCAGCCGGGGAGGACCAGAGGGACCCATGCAGGTACGAGGGAAAGGGGGAGGCAGCCAGGACTATTTTGGGAAGTGGATTTCACAGAGGTCAAGCCTAGAAAATACAGGTACTGATATTTACTGGTCATAGTAGATACGTTTTCCAGATGGGTAGAAGCCTTCCCTACGAAAGGAGAAACAGCTTTGATAGTAGCTAAGAAAATATTAGAAGAAATAGTCCCCAGGTATGGACTGCCGGAAGGGATAAGATCAAATAATAGACCTGTGTTTATCTGTCAGGTTAGTCAAGGGCTGGCCCGGGCTATGGGGATAGATTGGAAATTACATTGTGCATATAATCCCCAGAGCTCTGGGCAGGTAGAGCTAATGAATAGAACAATAAAGGAGACCCTGACTAAATTGGCCCTGGAGACTGGCGGAGACTGGGTGACCCTCTCTCCCTTCGCCCTGTTCCGAGCCTGGAACACCCCTTATCACTTGGGTTTAACCCCTTTTGAAATCATGTATGGCACACCCCCTCCTGTAGTTCCTAGAATGAGCCCTGAGGCAGGCTCTGCAACGTGTCCACAGTCAAGTATGGCAGGGCCTCCGTGCTATCTACCGGCCTGAGGAGGAGGGTGCCGGACACCGTTTCACCCACACCAGCAGGGGATTGGGTGTGGGTGAAACGGCATAACAACAGAACCCTCGAGCCGAGGTGGAAGGGCCCCTGTCAAATTATTCTTGTTGCCCCCACTGCTCTTAAGGTCGATAGAATAGTAGCGACCTGGATACACCACTCCCACGTGAGACCTGCTAATAAAAAAGACCAGGAGCGGTGCCAGGACCAGTGGAAAGCAACTGCAGACCAGAGGAATCCTCTGAAGACCAGACTGACCCGCGTGGCGGCGACAGCCCAGGACCGCTGACACAGACTTGGACTGGGGTTGTGGCATCTAAAGATTGACTGGGTGACAAACATGGACGGTCGCGGTGGGGGGTTGGTTATTGTGTTTTGGGGATGTTGTGTTTTTGGTCCAATGTTTTTGGGATAGAGACCTACAGCTATACTTACCGCCCCGAACCCCCACCAACCCCATAACCTTACATGGGTCTAAAGATTACTGTATAATGGTGTTAGTGTTCCCAAAAATAATATACCACACTGAGGAGACAATGTATGAGGGCATAGTAGGGTGAAGAGTCACCAACCTAATTTTTAAAAGAAAAAGAGAGCCCATCACAGCCATAACCCTGGCTACTCTTTTTGGCTTAGGAGCGATAGGAGCAGGTTGGTTTGAGTCTTGGGTTAACAGTTCCCCCTGGTTAACAACGCTACTATCCACCCTACTAGGCCCACTCATTATGCTAATCTTAGTCCTTACTTTTGCGCCATGTGTAATTAATAGACTAGTAGCTTTTGTAAAAGAACGGATAAACACTGTCCAGCTACTAGTATTGCAACAACAATATCAGTAGCTATGGTCAAGTGCTATAGAACTAGAGCACCTAAGAGACCTTGAGGACGAGCAGGAGTGCTCGTCTGCTACCTAGAGAAAGGGGGGAATGTAGGGCAGAGGAATTTGTAGGACAGAGGAAGGGCAGAGGAATTCTTCTACTTGTCGGGAATTCACTTGGGTGGGGCAATGAGCTAACGGCAAACCTTTGCTTCTGGTCATTGCTTGCTTGCTACACCGCTGTAGGGGGAATTATGGGATGAGGTCATTGAAGCACGGGCGACTGGCCCATCAGGCAATAGAGGGCAACCAACCCGCCAATTATTTCAAAAGGCAATAGTGGGCAACCAATCATTTTAAAGGTCAACGCATGATCCATGCGTAGTCGGCTTGTGCGCAGCTTGTGCACCATGGGGATAAAAGGCATGCCGTTGTTCCGGTCGGGGTCCTTGCCTGTGAGAGTGGCCACTGCGTTGGTGCTCTGGGGCTTGGACCCTGGCTAGCCAGAAAATAAACCTCCTCTTGTGTGATTGCATCCTCGATGTCTCTGCTTTTCTGTCCGGTGGGGCTGTGGAAGGTCGGTCCCTAACACTGGGGGCTAATCAGAGATATTGTTGAAGGGCCAGATTCAGACCCCAATAAAAAGCAGCTGCTCTCAGTAGCAGAATTCTGCCTCCGACCCGTGTCGCGGTCCGCTTCGAGAACGTCTTTAAAGACAGCCGAAGGGCCAGCTTCTCCTAATAATTTCAAGAGACCAACATGTCCTTCCCCTTGCCCCTCAGTTTGTATTAATATGCCCCCTCAGAACCCCTCAGTTGAGCTCCAAACATCTAGAGAGGAGCCCCCGATTAGTAGACCAGACACCAAGACCCTCTATCCTCCCTTACCCGAGGGTACAGCCCCTCATGCATTTAATTACCCAGTGTTCAAAAAACAACCCCCCCCCCAGAGTCCCTCGACCCCGCAGAAGAGGCAACCCTCGGAGAGGAAGCGGCCTGATATCACAATCCCAAATGGCCTCCTCCTTACGCGCCCCAAATTTGCGCACCTTCGTTAATGCCTCCCCTTACAATGCCCTTGCTTTTGCGTACCAAAAGAGACTTAAGTCAAAGGGTTACGCAATTAAGAGATGTTTTACAACTTCAAAAAGAGTTTGCCCAGCTTTCCAAAGACTTGTCCTCCCCACCCCCTTTTCGCCCACGGGACTCTTTTGGCAGGGCAAGCCTCTTTTTTGGGTTCACCTATCGGCTTCCTCCCCTAAAGTCCTTCCCACCTACCCTTACTTAGTAGCTAAGATTATTCGCTTGGGGCGAGAAAACTCCCTTAAGCTCTTTGGAAAGGATCCAGATATCATAATACTCCCTTACAATGCTTCTCAAATTCGGTGGCTAACAAAAAATGATGATGACTGGGCGGTTAACTGTACATCCTTCCAGGGCAAACTAGATAATCATTACCCCCCTGATAAACTAATTCAGTTCCTCTATCAGACACCTGTAATATTTCCCAAGAAAACAAGAGTCTCCCCCATTCCAGGAGCTGTCTTAGTCTTTACCGATGGATCCTCCTCAAGCACTGCAGCCTATAGCATTAATGGCCAGGTCCGCAGTTTTCCCACCAGATTCTCCTCTGCTCAACTCGTTGAGTTAGCAGCCTTAGTCACAGTCTTCAAATACGTAGATCAGTCACCATTTAACTTGTATACTGATAGTTCTTATGTTGCTCATGCTGTCGCCGCTTTGGAAACTGTGCCTCATATTTGGCCCTCCAACAATACTACTCAAATGTTCCAGCAACTACAAGGACTCATTGACTCCCGTTCTGCGCCCTTTTTTATAGGCCATATTCGCGCCCACAGTGGCCTTCCTGGGCCTCTAGTAGCTGGAAATAATCTTGTTGATCAGGCGACTCGTGTTGCAGGCGCTGTTCACAATATCACTGTTGATCCTGTCTGCGCTGCACGCCAGGCTCATAATTTACACCATCTCAATGCCCATACCCTCAGGCTTAAATTCTCCATTACTAGAGAACAGGCCAGAGAAATTGTCCGCCAATGCAGGGCTTGTTTTATCCTTCTCCCTGAGCCACACCTAGGAGTCAACCCTCGCGGCCTGATCCCTGGGGAGCTCTGGCAGATGGATGTCACTCATTACCCCCCTTTCGGAAAGCTTAAATATATACATGTCTCTATAGATACTTGCAGTGGATTTATCTTTGCTTCCCTACAAACAGGCGAGGCCACCCGCCACGTTATCAGCCATATTATAGCCTGTCTCACCTCCCTCCCTCAGCCTAAAGTTATTAAGACTGACAATGGCCCGGGAAATGTCAGCTCCAATTTCAAAAGTTTTTGTGCTCAGGCATGTTACAGGCATTCCTTACAACCCTCGGGGCCAAGGTATTGTAGAGAGAGCTCATCAGACGTTAAAAAATACGCTCTCCAAACTACAATCGGGAGGAGGAATTTTGTACCCTTTAACAGGTAATTCCAAAACCCTGCTTAATCATGCCCTGTTCATTTTAAATTTTCTCACCTTTGACACTGCCGGTAAAACAGCCGCCGACCGCCTTTGGCACCCATCCACCACAGATACTTATGCACAGGCCTTATGGAAGGAGCCGCTTACAGGCAAATGGCTGGGGCCTGACCCTGTCCTCATATGGGGAAAAGGACATGCCTGCATCTACGATACCCAGGCAGGAAACACCAGATGGCTACCAGAGAGAGCGATTAAGTTATATAACCCACCCAGGGAATCCTCTGAGAAGAATTCTTAATTCTGTTCTCTTCCAGAAATACAATGACTCCCCAAGAGAAGACGCTGATCCTCCTGTGCCTAGTTCTGGCCACGGTCAAGAACACCGCCACAGCCAACATCCACCAGGTATACAACTAACTATACATGGCAAATAATGAGGCAGGAGACGTTGCCATTTCCTCCTCGCACCTCTCCGCCACTACGCCATGGAATCCACTAGAAATTGACCTATGCGTGTTGGCCCTTGGAGCCCATGACTATTGGGGCACGCCCTCACATTTTGCACCACAGGTAAAACCCATTAACACGGGAGATCAAGACACCAGTTCTTGGCCAGGCTGTAGCTCTGGGGTTCGAAGAACCTATCTAACCATGGCCCCTATATATGTTTGCCCTGGGGCTCATCGAGACCGCTCTCTTGCTGAAGCGTGTGGCTATGCCCCTGACTTCTTTTGTGCCTCCTGGGGCTGTGAGACTACGGTCGATACCTAATGGAGCCCCTCCTCCTCCTGGGACTATATAACAGTCAAAAGAAAATCCCCTTCCCCATACCACCTCAACAGCGGTCCGGTCCCCTTTGAGAAAGAGTGTAGCAACCAATGGTGCAACCCCCTGTTAATTTCATTCACCAAAGCTGGAAAAAAGGCTTCTTGGGACCAGTCCAGGGGATTTGAATGGGGGCTCAGACTTTACATATCTGGGAGAGATATTGGTCTCACATTTAAAATCAAGTTAATTAAAAGCCTCCCCAGAGGTCCTACAGTCGCATTAGGCCCTAATAACAACCTACACCCACCACGGCCTCACGGTCCCTCCAGGGGCCTACCCTCCTCCCCAACTGTGTCCCCTCCTCCGCTCAGCACCTCCTTATACCAACCTACCCTGCCCAAGGGGCCCCCTTCCTCAGCAGAACTAATTCTCTCCTTAGTCAATGCCTCTGTCAGGACCATCCGAGAGGCCAATAATTCAGAATATCAGGAATGTTGGGTATGCTACTCCCCCAGGCCTCCCTTCTATGAAGGCGTCGCTACCTTTGGTGAGCCATTATTTA
This sequence comes from Microcebus murinus, assembly GCF_040939455.1. NCBI lineage: Eukaryota > Metazoa > Chordata > Mammalia > Primates > Cheirogaleidae > Microcebus > Microcebus murinus. The sequence goes on along the minus strand of NC_134105.1, from coordinate 125,697,758 downwards.
CTAATGACACCAGCAGACTCAGATGGGGTCTAGAGACCCATGATGGCCTGACGCTCAGCCAAGTCACAGGCCTAGGTCTTTGCCTTCTTAGCCCAACAATGCTCCCTCCCGCACCCTTAGAAAAAATATGTAATCAGTCAATTACTGTCAACTCCACTTTTCAGTATATTCAGGCATCTAACACCTCTTATTTTGCTTGTTCCTCTGGCCTTACCCCGTATGTAGTCTCTGCAACGTTTCTTGAGCATAGAGAGTATTGTGTATTAGTCATGCTCTTTCCCAGACTCACTGTACATCCTGCTAATGAGTTACTTCAGTTTTAAGAGCGCGGCACCACAATGCCCCGGGTAAAGAGAGAGCCCATCACAGCCATAACACTCGCAGTTGTTCTAGGCCTTGGTGCCACAGGGGCTGGAACAGGCATAGCCTCTCTAGTCACCTCCAATCAACAATACCGACAGCTCTCTATAGCCATCGATAATGACCTCCGAGAGCTACAGCAAGGTCTAAAATATCTTAAGGAGTCCCTCGCTTCACTCTCTGAGGTAGTGTTACAAAATAGAAGAGGCTTAGATTTAGTGTTCCTCCAAGAGGGAGGTTTGTGCGCAGCACTCAAAGAAGAATGCTGCTTCTACGCAGACAAAACAGGCCTGGTAGAAGATAGCATTGAGAGAGTTAGACAAAGCCTTGAAAATAGAAAGAAACAGAGGGAACAAAGTGAGGCATGGTATCAAAATTGGTTTTCCACATCCCCCTGGCTATCCACATTGCTTCCCAGTGTCTTGGGGCCGTTTGTAGGTTTCTTGTTGCTTTTCACTTTTGGGCCTTGGGCATTCAAAAAACTAACCAACTTTGTCAAGTCGCAGGTAGACGTAGCCACACAAAAATCGGTCTCCGTGTTTTACCAACGGCTAGAACTAAGAGGCTCCAGAGAAGACCTCCATGAAGAGTCTCCGAACACACCCACTGAAGGTCTAAATTTCTCAGACCTTGCCGCAGACATGGAACGCAGTTGGTTCCAAAAGCTGTGGAGACGCCCATGACGGGATTATCGCGATGCCGCGTACCAGGTGCACACCCCACCAGCAGTGAGGTAACTCCATGACGGGAATATTGTAGGTCCATGCCCGGGGGCACACTTCATAATCAGGAGTGCCGGAGCTAGATGCCACCTACATAGCCTAAGACAGAGGCCTCACCGACATTTCGATCGCCCGATCTTATAATTGGGGTGCTGGTCGTGGGAAGCCCATCGCATAGCCTAAGACAGGCTCTCCACCAACCTGTGTAAATCTCCCTCATATTAATAAAGATAGGGGGAGATGTTGGAGACTAAGACCCTCCACATTCCAACGACTTGTCCTGACTTGTCCTGACTTGTCCTACACACGAAAAATAGCCTAAGATGAAAATAGCACCCAGCCTTCCAGCTATAGTTCCGAGAAGAATGCATTATAGCTTCCAGTGCCATTGGGATGCTGATTGGGGCTGATTAGCCCACACCCAAGCCTCATCATCCCCCCACTCTATTTTTCTGTTTCTACTTCCTTGTTTTCTGTATATAAAACCTACTAAAAATCCAAGTAAAGTAGACCTTGACAACCATTCCTTTGGTCTCGTTTCTTTCTCTCGCTCATCTCTTTCAGGCAAGGTCCCCCTTGACCCCGCAAGTAACAGAAGGTCCCGCGAGCCGGGACACACACAGTGCCCTGCCTGCCCATCTCCCATTTATGTGTAGACACAGCCAGTTAAACACAGCACCGTGCCTGCCCACCTCCCGTGTGTGAGTGGACACAGCCAGTTCCACACCGTGCCCTGCCTTCCCGTTTCCCATGGGTGTGTGGACACAGCCAGATCCAGCAGCACCCTACCTGCCCGTCTCCCATGGGTGTGTGGACACAGCCAGTTCCACGCAGCGCCCAGCCTTCCCGTCTCACTAGGGTGAGTGGACACAGCCATTCCACACAGCACCCAGGATTCCCGTCTCCCTTGGGTATGTGGACACAGCCATTTCAACACAGAGCCCTGCCTGCCCATCTCCCGTGGGTGAGTGGACACAGCCAGTTCCACCCAGCACCCTGCCTGCCCGTATCCCATGGGTGTGTGGACACAGCCAGTTACACGCAGCGCCCTGCCTGCCCGTATCCCATGGGTGTGTGGACACGGCCAGTTCAACACAGTGCCCTTCCTGCCCGTATTCTGTGGGTGAGTGGACACAGCCAGTTCCACACAGCGCCCTATATGCCCATCTCCCATGGGTGTGTGGACACAGCCAGTTCAACACAGCGCCTTGACAGCTTGTCTCCAGTGGGTGAGTGGACACAGCCAGTTCCACACAGTGCCATGCCTGCCCGTCTCCCGTGGGTGAGTGGACACAGCTAGTTCCACACAGCGCCCTGCCTGCAGGTCTCCCGTGGCTGTGAGGACACACCCAGTTCCAAACAGCGCCCTGTCTTTCCATCTTCCATGAGTGTGTGGACACGGCCATTTCAACACAGTGCCCTGTCTGCCCGTATCCCATGGGTGTGTGGACACATCCAGTTCCACAAAGCGCCTAGCCTGCCCGAATCCAGTGGGTGAGTGGACACAGCCAGGTACACACAGCACTGTGCCTGCTCATCTCCCGTGGGTGAGTGGACACAGCTAGTTCCACACAGCTCCCTGCCTGCCCATCTTCCGTGGGTGTGTGGACACAGCCAGTTGAACACAGTGCCCTGCCTGCCCGTCTCCCGTGGGTGTGTGGACACAGCCAGTTCAACACAGTGCACTACTTGCCCGTCTCCTGTGGGTGTGTGGACACAGCCAGTTCAACAGAGCGCACTTCCTGCCCGTTTCCCATGGGTTAGTGGATACAGCCAGGTCCACACAGCGCACTGTCTACCCGCCTCCCATGGGTGTGTGGACACGGCCAGTTCAACACAGCGCCCTGCCTGCCCATCTCCAGTGGGTGATTGTATACAGCCAGTTCCAAACAGCGCCCTGACTGCCTGTCTCTAGTGGTTGAGTGGACAGAGCCAGTTACACAGAGTGCTGTGCCTGCCCATCTCCCGTTGGTGAGTGGACACAGCTCATTCCACACAGCGCCCTGCCTGCCCGTCTTGAGAGAGTGAGTGGACACAGCTATTTCCACAAAGCGCCCTCCTTGCCCGTCTCCCATGGGTGAGTGGACACTGCCAGTTCCTCACAGCGCCCTACCTGCCTGTCTCCTTTGGTGGTGTGGACACAGCCAGTTCAACACAGCGCCCTGACTGACCGTCTCCAGTGTGTGAGTAGACACGGCCAGTTACATAAAGTGCTGATCCTGCTCGTCTCCCGTGGGAGAGTGGACACAGCTAGTTCCACACAGTGCCCTGCCTGCCCATCTCCAGTGAGTGAGTGGACACAGCCAGATCCACACATCGCCCTGCCTGCCCATCTCCCGTGGGTGTGTGGACACAGCCAGTTCAACACCATGCCCTGCCTGCCCCTTGCTGTGGGTGAGTGGACACAGCCAGTTCAACACAGCACCCAGCCTGCCCATCTCCCATGGGTGTGTGGACACAGCCAGAACCACACAGCACCCTACGTGCCCGTATCCCGTGGGTGAGTTGACACAGTCATTTCCACACCGCACCCTGCCTGCCTGTCTCCCATGGGTGAGTGGACACAGCCAGTTCCACACAGCGCCCTGCCTGCCCATCTCCCATGGGTGAGTGGACACAGCCAGATGCACAAAGCGCCCTGCCTTCCCGTCTATCGTGGGTGTGTGGACACAGCCAGTTCCACACAGTGCCCTGCCTGTCCGTCTCCCGTGGGTAAGTGGACACAGCCAGTTCAACCCTGTGTCCTGCCTGCCCATCTAGAGTGGTGGTGTTGACAAAGCCAGTTCAACACAGCACCCCACCTGCCCATCTCCCGTGGGTGAGTGGACACACCCAGTTCCACACAGCGCCGTGCCTGCCCGTCTCCCGTGTGTGAGTGGAAACAGCCAGTTCTACACAGTGCCCTGCCTGCCCGTCTTCCGTGGGTGAGTGGACAGCCAGTTCCACACAGCGCCCTGTATGCCCGTCTTTCATGGGTGTGTGGACACAGCCAGGTCAACACAGCGCCCTGCCTGCACATCATCAGTGAGTGAGTGGACACAGCCATTTCCAAACAGCGCGCTGACTACCCGTCTACAGTGGGTGAGAGGACACAGCCAGTTCCAGACAGCGCCGTGCCAGCCCCTCTCCCGTGGGTGAGTGGACACAGCTAGTTCCACAAAGCGCCCTGTCTGCCCGTCTCCCATGGGTGTGTGGACACAGCCAGTTCAACACAGTGCCCTGCCTGCACATATTCCGTGGGTGAGTGGACACAGCCAGTTCCACACAGCGCCCTGTATGCCCATTACCCGTGGGAGTGTGGACACAGCCAGTTCCACACAGCGCCGTGCCTGCCCGTCTCCCATGAGTGAGTGGACACAGCTAGTTCCACACAGCACCCTGCCTGCAGGTCTCCAGTGAGTGAGTGGACACAGCCAGTTCCACACAGTGCCCTGCCTGCCTGTCTCCCGTGGTTGTGTGGACACACCCAGTTCCAAACAGTGCCCAGTCTTCCTGTCTCCCATGAGTGTGTGGACACCGCCAGTTCAACACAGTGCCCAGCCTGCCCGTATCCCTTGGGTGTGTGGACAGGCCAGTTAAACACAGCGCCATGCCTGCCATCTCCATTGGGTGAGTGGACACAGCCAATTCCACACAGCGCCCTGACTGCCCGTCTCCAGTGGGTGAGTGGACACAGCCAGTTACACACAGCACTTTGCCTGCCCGTCTCCCGTGGGTGTGTGGACACAGCCAGTTACACACAGCACCCTGCCTGCCCGTCTCCCGTGGGTGTGTGGACACAGCCAGTTACACACAGCGCCCTGACTGCCCGTCTCCCGTGGGTGTGTGGACACAGCCAGTTACACACAGCACCCTGCCTGCCCGTCTCCCAAGGGTGTGTGGACACAGCCAGATCCACACAGCACCCCACCTGCCCGTCTCCAGTGGGTGAGTGGACACAGCCAGTTACACACAGCGCCCTGCCTGCCCGTCTCCCGTGGATGTGTGGACACACCCAGTTCCAAACTGCGCCCTGTCTTTCTGTCTCCCATGAGTGTGTGGACACGGCCAGTTCAACACAGCCGCCTTCTGCCCGTATCCCATAGGTGTGTGGACACAGCCAGTTCCACACAGCACCCAGCCTGCCCGTATCCCTTGGGTTTGTGGACACGCCAGTTAAACACAGTTCCATGCCTGCCATCTCCATTGGGTGAGTAGACACAGCCAATTCCACACTGCGCCCTGACTGCCCATCTCTAGTTGGTGAGTGGACACAGCCAGTTAAACACAGCACTGTGCCGGCCCATCTCCCGTGGGTGAGTGGACACAGCTAGTTCCACACAGCGCCCTGCCTGCCCGTCTCCAGAGTGTGAGTGGACACAGCCAGTTTCACACAGCACCGTGCCTGCCCATCTCCCGTGGGTGTGTGGACACAGACAGTTCAACACAGCACACTTCCTGCCCCATCTTGTCGGAGAGTGGACACAGCCAATTCAACACAACACCCTGCCTGCCGGTCTCCAATGGGTGTGTGGACACAGCCAGTTCAAAACAGCTCACTACTTGCCCATCTCCCGTGGGTTTGTCGACATAGCCAGTTGAACACAGTGCACTTCCTGCCCGTTTCCCGTGGGTGAGTGGACACAGCCAGTTCCACACAGCCCCCTGCCTACACGTCTCCCGTGGGTGAGTGGACACAGCCAGTTCCACACAGCCCCCTGCCTACACGTCTCCCGTGGGTGAGTGGACACAGCCAGTTCCACACAGCCCCCTGCCTACACATCTCCCGTGGGTGAGTGGACACAGCCAGTTCCACACAGCCCCCTGCCTGCACGTCTCCCGTGGGTGTGTGGACACAGCCAGTTCCACACAGCGCCCTGCCTGCCCGTCTCCTGTGGGTGTGTGGACACATCCAGTTCCACAGAGTGCCCTGTCTGTGCGTCTCCCATCGGTGTGTGGACACGGCGAGTTCAACACAGCACCCTACCTGCCCGTCTTCCGTGGGTGAGTGGACACAGCCAGTTCCACAGAGCGCCCTCTATGCCCATGTCTCATGGGTGTGTGGACACAGCGAGTTCAACACAGTGCCTTGTCTTCCCTTATCCAGTGGGTGATTGTACATAGCCAGTTCCACACAGCGCCCTGACTGCCCATCTCTAGTGCGTGAGTGGACACAGCCAGTTAAACACAGCGCCGTACCTGCCCGTCTCCCATCAGTGAGTGGACACAGCTCGTTCCACACAGCGCCCTGCCTGCCCGTCACCAGAGAGTGAGTGGACACACCCACTTCCACACAGCACCCTACCTGCCTGTCTCCTCTGGTAGTGTGGACACACTGTCTGCCCGCCTCCCATGGGTGTGTGGACACGGCCAGTTCAACACAGTGCCCTGCCTGCCCGTCTTCCGAGGGTGAGTGGACACAGCCAGTTCCACACAACGCCCTGTATGCTCATCTCCCATGGGTGTGTGGACACAGCCAGTTCCACACAGCGCCCAGCATGCCCGTCTCCCGGGGGGGTGTGGACACTGCCAGTTCAACACAGCGCCCTGCCTGCCCGTCTCCAGTGGGTGAGTAGACACAGCCAGTTCCACATAGCACCCTGACTGCCTGTCTCCAGTGGGTGAGTGGACACGGCCAGTTACATACAGTGCTGTGCCTGCCGGTCTCCCGTGGGAGAGTGGACACAGCTAGTTCCACACAGCAGCCTGCCTGCCCGTGTCCTATGTGTGAGTGGAAACTGCCAGTTCCACACAGCGCCCTGCCTGCCCGTCTCCCGTTGGTGTGAGGACACGGCCAGTTAAACACAGCGCCATGCCTGCTCATCTCACGTGGGTATGTGGACACAGCCAGTACAACACATCGCCCTGCTTGCCCATCTCCCGTGGGTGAGTGGACAGGGCCAGTTCAACACAGCACCCTGCATGCCCATCTGCCGTGGGTGAGTGGACACAACCAGATGCACAAAGCACCCTGCCTGCCCATCTCCCTTGGGTGTGTGGACACAGCAAGTTCCACACAGCGCCATTCCTGCCCGTCTCTCGTGGGTTCTTGGACACTGCCAGTTCCACAAATTGCCCTGCCTTCCCGTCTCCCGTTGGTGAGTGGACACAGCCAGTTCAACCCTGCGAACTGCCTGCCCGTCTAGAGTGGGGGCGTTGACAAAGCCAGTTCAACACAGCACCCTACATGCCCGTGTCCCGTGGGTAAGTGGACACACCCAGTTCCACACAGCGCCGTGCCTGCCCATCTCCCGTGTGTGAGTGGAAACAACCAGCTCCACACAGCACCCTGCCTGCCCATCTCCCGTGGGTGAGTGGACACAGCCAGTTTCACAAACCGCTGTGGGGAACAGTTCTCTCATGGGGAACTGGACAAGGCCAGTTCCACACAGTGCCCTGCCTGCCCGTATCCCGTGGGTGAGTGGACACAGCCAGTTCCACACAGCGCCCTTTGTCCATCGCCCATGGGTGTGTGGACACGACCATTTCCACACAGCGCCCTGACTGCCCGTCTCCAGTGGGTGAGTGGACACAGCCATATCCATACAGCGCGGTGCCTCTCCATCTCCCGTGGGTGTTGGACACAGCCAGTTCCACACAGCGCCCTGAATGCCCGTCTCCCGTGGGTGTGTGGACACAGCGAGTTCAACACAGCGCCCAGCCTGCCCATCTCCCGTAGGTGTGTGGACACAGCCAGTTCAACACAGCGCCCAGCCTGCCCATATCAAGTAGGTGAGTGGACACAGCCAGTTCCACACAGTGCCCTGACTGCCCGTCTCCAATGGGTGAGTGGACACAACCAGTTACATACAGCGCTGTGCCTGCCCGTCTCCCGTAGGTGAGTGGACACAGCCAGTTCCACACAGCGCCCTGACTGCCCGTCTCCAGTGGGTGAGTGGACACAGCCATATCCATACAGCGCGGTGCCTCTCCATCTCCCGTGGGTGTTGGACACAGCCAGTTCCACACAGCGCCCTGAATGCCCGTCTCCCGTGGGTGTGTGGACACAGCGAGTTCAACACAGCGCCCAGCCTGCCCATCTCCCGTAGGTGTGTGGACACAGCCAGTTCAACACAGCGCCCAGCCTGCCCATATCAAGTAGGTGAGTGGACACAGCCAGTTCCACACAGTGCCCTGACTGCCCGTCTCCAATGGGTGAGTGGACACAACCAGTTACATACAGCGCCCTGCCTGCCCCTCTCCCGTGGGTGAGTGGTCACAGCCAGTTCCACACAGCGCCGTACCTGCCGATCAGTCGTGAGTGTGTGGACACAGCCAGTTCCACACAGCGCCCTGACTGCCCGTCTCCAGTGGGTGAGTGGACACAGCCATATCCATACAGCGCGGTGCCTCTCCATCTCCCGTGGGTGTTGGACACAGCCAGTTCCACACAGCGCCCTGAATGCCCGTCTCCCGTGGGTGTGTGGACACAGCGAGTTCAACACAGCGCCCAGCCTGCCCATCTCCCGTAGGTGTGTGGACACAGCCAGTTCAACACAGCGCCCAGCCTGCCCATATCAAGTAGGTGAGTGGACACAGCCAGTTCCACACAGTGCCCTGACTGCCCGTCTCCAATGGGTGAGTGGACACAACCAGTTACATACAGCGCCCTGCCTGCCCCTCTCCCGTGGGTGAGTGGTCACAGCCAGTTCCACACAGCGCCGTACCTGCCGATCAGTCGTGAGTGTGTGGACACAGCCAGTTCCACATACCGCCCTGCCTGCCCATCTCCCATGGGTGTGTGGACACAGCCAGTTCCACACGGCGCCCTGCCTTTCCATCTCCCATGGGTGAGTGGACACAGCCAGATCCACACAGCGCCATGCCTGCCCGTCTCCCGTGGGTGTGTGGACATAGCCAGTTAAACACATCGCCCTGCCTGCCCATCTCCCATGGGTGTGTGGACACAGCCAGTTCAACACCATGCCCTGCCTGCCCCTTGCCGTGGGTGAGTGGACACAGCCAGTTCAACACAGCACCCAGCCTGCCCATCTCCCATGGGTGTGTGGACACAGCCAGAACCACACAGCATCCTACGTGCCCATATCCCGTGGGTGAGTTGACACAGTCAGTTCCACACCGCGCCCTGCCTGCCTGTCTCCCGTGGGTGAGTGGACACAGCCAGTTCCACACAGCATGCTACCTGCCTGTCTCCAGAGAGTGAGTGGACACAGCCAGTTCCACATAGCTCCCTGTCTGCCCATCTCCCGTGGGTGCGTGGACACAGCCAGTTCAACACAGCTCACTTCTTGCCTGTTTCTTGTCGGAGAGTGGACACAGCCAGTTCAACACAGCACCCTGCCTGACGGTCTCCCGTGGGTGTGTGGACACAGCCAGTTCAACACAGCGCACTACTTGCCCGTCTCCCGTGTGTGTGTGGACATAGCCACTTCTACAGAGCGCACTTCCTGCCCGTTTCCCGTGGGTTAGTGGACACAGACAGTTCCACACAGAGGCGTGCCTGACTGTCTCCCATCGGGTAATGGACACACCAAGTTCCACACTGCACCCTGCCTGCACGTCTCCCGTTGGTGAGTGGACACAGCCAGTTCCACACATTGCCCTGCCTGCCTGTCTCCCGTGGGTGTGTGGACACAGCCAGTTCCATACAGCACCCTGCCTGCCCTTCTCCCATGGGTGTGTGGACACAGCCAGTTCAACACAGCGCCCTGCCTGCCCATCTCCAGTGGGTGAGTGTACACAGCCAGTTCCAAACAGCGCCCTGACTGCCCGTCTCCAGTGGTTGAGTGGACAGAGCCAGTTACACACGGCGCTGTGCCTGCCCGTCTCCAGTGGGTGAGTGGACACAGTTCGTTCCACACAGTGCCCTGCCTGCCCGTCTCCAGAGAGTGAGTGGATACAGCCAGTTCCACACATTGCCCTGCCTGCCCGTCTCCCGTGGGTGAGTGGACACAGCCAGTTCCAAACAGCGCCCTGCCTGCCCGACTCCCTTGGGTGTGTGGACACGCCAGTTCATCACAGCGCCCTTCCATCCATCTCCATTGGGTGAATGGACACAGCCAGTTACACACAACACTGTGCCTGCCCGTCTCCCGTGGGTGAGTGCACACAGCTAGTTCCACACTGCGCCCTGCCTACCCTTCTCCAGAGAGTGAGTGGACATAGCCAGTTCCACACAGCGCCCTTCCTGCCCGTCTCTCATGGGTGTGTAGACACAGCCAGTTCAACACAGCGCACTTCCTGCCTGTTTCCCGTGGGTGAGTGGACACAGCCAGTTCAACACAGCGCCTTGCCTGCCAGTCTCCCGTGGGTGAGTTGACACAGACAGTTCCAAACAGCACCCTGTCTGCCCGTCTCCCATTGGTCAGTGGACACAGCAAGTTGAACACAGCGCCCTGCCTGCCCGTCTCCCGTGGTTGAGTGGACACAGACAGTTCCACACAGCACCCAAACTGCCCGTCACCCTGGGTGAGTAGACACAGCCTGTTTCACACAGTGCTCTGCCTCCCCATCTCCCGTGGGTATGTGAACACAGCCAGTTAAACACAGCACCGTACCTGCCCGTCTCCCATGGGTGAGTGGACACAGCCAGTTTCACACACCCAGTTCCACACAGCGCGCTGCCTGCCCATCTTCCGTGGGTGAGTGGACACAGCCATTTCAACACAGCTCCCTGCCTGCCTGTCTCCCATCGGTGTGTGGACACGGCCAGTTCAACACAGCACTCTGCCTGCCCGTCTGCCGTTGGTGAGTGGACACAGCCAGTTCCACACAGGCAGTTCCACACAACACCCTGCCTGCCCCTCTCCCTTGGGTAAGTGGCCACAGCCAGTACCACACAGCCCCGTGCCTGCCCGTCTCCCGTGTATGAGTGGAGACAGCCAGTCCACACAGCACCCAGCATGCCCATCTCCCGTGGGTGTGTTGACACAGCCAGTCCAACACCTCGCCCTGCCTGCCCGTATCCCGTGAGTATGTGGACACAGCCAGTTCCACACAGTACCCTGCCTGCCCGTCTCCCATGGGTGTGTGTACACAGCCAGTTCCACACCATGCCCCGCCTGCCCATCTCCAGTGGGTGAGTGGACACAGCCAGTTCCACATAGCACCCTGACTGCCCGTCATCAATGTTTGAGTGGACACGGCCAGTTACATACAGCGCTGTGCCTGCCCGTCTCCCGTGGGAGAGTGGACTCAGCTAGTTCCACACAGTGCCCTGCCTGCCCGTCTCCAGTGAGTGAGTGAACACAGCAAGATCCACACAGCGCCCTGCCTGCCCGTCTCCCGTGGGTGTGTGGACACAGCCAGTTCCACACCTCACCCTGCTTGCCTGTCTCCCGTGGGTGAGTTGACACAGCCAGTTCCACACCGCGCCCTGCCTGCCCGTCTCCCCTGGGTGAGTGGACACAGCCAGTTCCACACAGCGCCCTGCCTGTCCGTCTCCAGTGGATGTATTGACACAGCCAGTTCAACACAGTACCTTACCTGCCCGTCTCCCTTGTGTGAGTGGACACAGCTAGTTTAACACAGCACCCTACCTGCTCGTCTCCCGTGGGTGAGTGGACACAGCCAGATGCACACAGCACCCAGCCTGCCCTCCTCCCGAGAGTGCGTGGACACAGGCAGTTTCAGACAGGCCCCTGCCTGTCCATCTCGTGTGGGTCAGTGGACACAGCCAGATCCACACAGCGCCCTACCTGCCCGTCTCCTATGGGTGAGTGGACACAGCCAGTTCAACATAGCACTGTGCTTGCCTTTCTCCCATGGGTGAGTGGACACAGCCAGTTCCACACCACGCCATGCCTGCCCGTAACCTGTAGGTGTGTGGACACAGCCATATCCACTCAGCACCCTACCTGCCTGTCTCCCATGGGTGAGTGGACACCACCAGTTCCACACAGCCAGTTCCAGACAGCGCCCTGCCTGCCCATCTCCCGTGGGTGACAGGACACAGCCAGTTCCACAGAGCGCCCTGCCTGCCTGTCTTTCATGGGTGTGTGGACACGGCCAGTTCAACACAGCGCCCTGCCTGCCTGTCTTCCATGGGTGAGTGGACACAGACACTCCCACACAGTGCCCTGTATGCCCGTCTCCCATTGGTGTGTGGACACAGCCAGTTCAACACAGCGCCCTGCCTGCCCATCTCCACTGGGTGAGTGGACTCAGCTAGTTCCACACTCGCCCCGCCTGCCGGTCTCCTGTGAGTGAGTGGGCACAGCCAGCTCCACACAGCGCCCTGTATGCCCGTCTCCCGTGGGTGAGTGGACACAGCCAGTTCTACACGGCGCCCTGCCTGCTTGTCTCCGGTGGCTGTGAGGAAACAGCCAGTTGAACACACGCCATGCCTGCCCATCTCCCGTGGGTATGTAGACACAGCCAGTTCAACACAGCGCCCTGCCTGCCCGTCTCCCGTGGGTGTGAGGACACAGCCAGTTGAACACAGCTCCGTGCCTGCCCTTCTCCCGTGGGTGAGTGGACACAGCCAGTTCAACACAGCGCCCTGCCTGCCCGTCTCCCGTGGGTGAGTGGACATGGCAAGTTCCACACAGCACTCTGCCTGCCCGTCTCCCGTGGGTGTGTGGACACAGGCAGTTCCACATAGCGCCGTGTCTGCCCCTTTTCCGTGGGTTAGCATACACAGCCAGTTCCACACAGCGCCCTGCCTGCCCGTCTCCCGTGGGTTAGTGTACACAGCCAGTTCCACACAGCACCCTGCCTACCTGTCTCCCGTGGGTGTGTGGAAACAGCCAGTTCCACACAGCGCCCTACATGCCTGTCTCCCGTGGGTGTGAGGACACGCCCAGTTCAACACAGCGCCATGCGTGAACTTCTCCCGTGGGTCATTGGACATAGCCAGTTCAACACAGCGACCTGACTCTCCGTCTCTCGTGACAGTGTGTACACAGCTAGTTAAACACACTGCCATGCCTGTCTATCTCACGTGGGTCTGTGGACACAGACAGGTCCACACCGCGCCCTACCTACCCATCTCCCATGGGGGTGTGGACACAGCCACTCCACACAGCGCCGTGCCTGCCCGTCTCCCGTGGGTGTGTGGACACATCCCGTTTCACACAGCACCCTGCCTGCCTGTCACCGTGACTGTCTGGACACAGCGAGTTCCACACAGCACCCAACATGCCCATCTCCCGTGGGTGTGTGGACACAGCCAGATCCACACAGCACCCCACCTGCCTGTCTCCCGTGGGTGAGTGGACAGAGCCAGATCCACACAGCGCCGTGCCTGCCCATCTGCCGTGGGTGTGTGGAAACAACCAGTTCCACACAGCACCCTGCCTGCCCATCTCCCGTCGGTTAATGGACACAGCCAGTTCCACACAGCGCCCTGCCTGCCCGTCTCTCGTGGGTGAGTGGACACAGCCAGTTCCACACAGCGCCCTGCCTGCATGTCTCCCGTGGGTGAGTGGACACGGTGAGTTCAACACAACGCCCTGCCTGCCCGTCTCCCTTGGGTGTGTGGACACAGCTAGTTCCACACTGCGCCCTGCCTACCCGTCTCCAGAGAGTGAGTGGACATAGCCAGTTCCAAACAGCACCCTGCCTGCCCAACTCCCTTGGGTGTGTGGACACAGCCAGTTCCACACAGCGCCCAGCCTGCCCGTCTCCCTTGGGTGTGTGGACACGCCAGTTCATCACAGCGCCCTTCCTGCCATCTCCATTGGGTGAATGGACACAGCCAGTTACACACAACACTGTGCCTGCCCATCTCCCGTGGGTGAGTGGACACAGCTAGTTCCACACTGCCCCCTGCCTACCCGTCCCCAGAGAGTGAGTGGACATAGCCAGTTCCACACAGCGCCCTGCATGCCCATCTGCCGTGGGTGAGTGGACAATGCCAGTTCAACCCAGTGCCCTTCCTCCCTGTCTCCCGTGAGTGTGTGGACACAGCCAGTTCAACACAGCGCCCTGCCTGCCCGTCTCCCATGGGTGTGTGGACACAACGAGTTTCACACAGCACCCTGCGTGCCCATCTCCAGTGGGTGAGTGGACAGACCCAGTGAAACACAGTGCACTACCTGCCCATCTCCGTGGGTGAGTGGACACAGCCAGTTCCACACAGCGCCTTGCCTGCCCATCTCCAGTTGGTGAGTGGACACAGCCAGTGAAACACAGCGCACTACCTGCCAGTCTCCTGTGGGTGAGTGGACACAGCCAGTTCCACACAGCGCCCTGCTTGCCCGTCTCCAGTGGGTGAGTGGACACAGCCAGCTCGACACAGCACCCTGCCTGCCCGTCTCCCGTGGGTGAGTGGACACAGACAGTTCTACACAACGTCCTGCCTGCCCATCACCGTGGGTGAGTAGACACAGCCAGTTCCACACAGCACCATGCCTGCCCATGTCCCATGGGTGAGTGGACACAGCAAGTTAAACACATTGCCGTGCCTGCCCGTCTCCCATTGGTGAGTGGACACAGCCAGTTCCACACAGCGCCCTGCCTGCCCATCTCCTGTTGGTGATTGGACACAGCCAATTCCACAACGAACCCTGTGTGCCCGTCTCCTGTGGGTGAGTGGACACAGACAGTTCCACACAGCCCCCTGCCTGCCTCCTCCCATATGTGTTTGAACACAGCCAGATCCAAACCGCGCCATGCCTGCCCGTCTCCCATGGGTTAGTGGAAACAGCCAGTTCCACATAGTGCCGTGCCTGCTGGTCTCCCGTGGGTGTGTGAAAACAACCACTTCCACACAGCACCCTGCCTGACCATCTCCCATGGGTGAGTGGACACAGCCAATTACACACAGCGCGGTACCTGCCCGTCTACCGTGGGTGAGTGGACACAGCCAGTTCCACACAGCGCCCTGCCTGCCTGTCTATGGTTGGTAGTGGACACAGCCAGTTCCACACAGCGCCCTGCCTGCCCGTCTCCCATGGCTGTGTAGACACGGCCAGTGAAACACAGCGCACTACCTGCTCGTCTCCCGTGGGTGAGTGGACACAGCCAGTTCCACACCCCGCCCAACATGCACATCTCCCGTGGGTCAGTGGACACAGCCAGTTCCACTCAGCGCCCTGCCTGCCCGTGTCCCTGTGTGTGTGGACACAGCCAGTTCCACAGGCGCCTTGCCTGCCCGACTACCGTGGGTGAGTGGACACAGCTAGTTCCATACCTTGCCCTGCCTGCCCGTCCCCCTTTAGTGTCAGGACACACCCAGTTCCACACAGCACCCAGCCTGCCCGTCTGCTGTGGGTGAGTGGACACAGCCAGATCC